>NC_091066.1:54823593-55093593 GCF_000393655.2 Nicotiana sylvestris | reverse complement strand
AATGATATAATCATGAGTAATAAATGATATTAAATAAGCCGTTATACAATCATTCCTATTAAATACCGACTTCATAACGTATCAAGTATTTAATAATGAATTTGGACTCCTTTCTGTCACCAGATCTTTGCTTTCAATGCCTTCTATCCGTTGGCTGTAGATAATTTAAATTGGTACGAGACTCGTATCTATACGTCGTCTCGTGCCTATTTAAATTCTTCTTCCCGTGGCTGTTTCCATCCGTGCCTCTTAGTCAATTGCTGCGCTTTGACCATTTAACTAATCCACGTGTCATGCCACATCATCTTTTAATATAAACTCAGTTTTTTCCCAATACAGATAGTCCCCTCACTTTCCATTTTTTTTATCAATTAAATAATTGGGAAGTGGATCTTCATGTAAAAGGAATTTTTACCGTAATTAATGCTCATGACAGTACTAACGTCTCATCGGTCTTTTTCATTTAATGTTCTGCCCATGTGTCATTTTCTAATTGATTCCACTATTCATACTCGTTTTCGAGACTTCTTCACTCTCACTATTTACGAAGTGATAGCTGCCTTTATTATAGGCTTTTCATCATTATACTTTAAAAAGTTGACGGTTCCCATTTTACACATAACTTTGTCTTCCTTTGTCTTCTTCACAAATCTTCAGCACATACTTCCTTCTTAACAATGTCTTCTTCAAACCCTAACCGTAAAAAAGTTCCAATTCTAGATCAGTTCCCCAACGCCCCTGTTAGACATAGAAGAGGCGGAGGAAGTAGGCTTCGAACAGGGTTAGAATCTATGCGAGGCAGCTCCTCTGGTTCTTCTTCAAGGAGTTCTATCCCAAAAGCCCCTTCTTCTAAGAGTAGGGAAATTCTTGATCCTTCTCAAGAACCCTCAGTTGATGATATAGTTCCCGGCGATTTGTCTTTTGATAGTGACAAAACGTCTCTTCAAAAATAAATTAAAAATTTAGAAAGAACCGATACTTACCCAACAATAGTAACCGAACTTACAATCCCCACCATAAGAAGAGATTGTAACTGGAAGGATAGTCTCCGAATGTCAATCCCTTCCCCAAATCAAAGAATTTCCTCTTTTAGAAGTGGGTATTCTTCTGTTTACACTTACCCCTTCACTTTAGATTTCAATCCTCCGATTGACCCAGTTATTCTCGATTTTTGTCGTTTCTTTACAATTTGTTTGGCCCAAATCGGTCCATTGGTGTGGAGAACAGTGGCTTGTTTGAGATATTTATCTTCCAAGGCCAATGTCAATTTCACCTTTTCTCACCTCATTCATCTATACCATCCTAACTTAATACGCCATGGGGGTTTTACCTTAACTGCAAGGAGCAAAAAGGTTTTGGTAAATCCTGAGGATGATAAAGATCGTAGATGGTATATTCGTTACGTTGCTGTCCGTACAGTGGACTTGATTGGTGAAACAAATATTCCCTTCCCTGAGAAGTGGAATTTTGAACGTAGGTTTCCTTTTATTTACCATACTTACTTTTGAGAATTTCAAAAGAAAGTTGTTTTTTAATCTCGTCCCTTCTTGGTTTTTTGTAGCAACCATGGGAGATGTGGAACTTATTCCCAACTTTCGTGGTTGGGTAGACTCACTTTTGAAGATTGCTTCTAGGGAGCAAAGAACTTGGAAATCAATTTCTTCCTTACATGGCTGGAAAGTCAAAACACACGGTATCCCCTCTTTTAAAAAATTTTGTTTTACATGTTAAGCACTTTTTCCTCAAGTTTAATCATGTATATCCATTCTTTAATCAGGATTTGGCATTAGAGGAATGACAGCTGAAGTAGCTATGGCCATTTGCATGTCTGCGAATGCTGCTCTGGATTTAGATAAGGCTCGAGCCTTGTTGCCTAAAAGAAAAGCTACAAAGGAAAGTTCTGAAGAAGAAGAGGAGGGTACCTCCCTAATTACCAGGCCAAGGGCCAGGAGACGAATAATCATTGATAATGAAATTGAAAACACTCCTGCTCGTACCTCCGCCACCGAGCCTGTTTTGATTCAATCTGATGAGGATGCCGAACCAAGAGATAATAATGAGTCAATTCAGCACCTTTTTGACAGTGGTTTCGGGAGTGGCGAGCTCGGACCTGTTTTTTATGAAGCTCCTCTTTCCTCATTTGTTCCTATTTCCTCCATTCCTCTGCCAGCCATAAGTGTTTCTTTACCAGCTTTGACAACTTCCGTTTGTTTGCCAATTTCTACCGCTCCTATATCTGTTCCCTTGGCTGCTTCGACCGCACCTGCTTCCGCTCCGGTGTTGGTTTCTACATCTTTTCCCTCCATTCCTTCCGCTGCTCCTCTTCCCTCTGTTCATCATACAGAGACAGGTTCTAGCAGCGGAAATATGACAATGAGAAGTGTTACTTTGGAGGTTCCTGCCAATCATAGCCTCCTGAGAAAGACCGGCAGAGCCGATGTTTGGCTCGAATCTCTAATTGGAGATATCGAGAAGAAGAAGATGGAGAGCCATAGCTGCTTAACTTTGATGAATGATGTAGTTCATTCTACTTTGAAGGTATTTCTACCAACAAGTTTTTTTTTTTTTTAAATTATCTTCAATCTCTCATTTCCATGACTTACCTCTGTAGGCTAACCTTATTGGCACAGAATTAATAAGAAGAATTTCCTTACTAGAAAGAAAAGCTCGTGAGTCTGAAAAGTCTGTCCACGAGGCTGAGGAAATAGCTAGGGGAGCCCAACTTGAAGCAACCAATTGGAAGGAGCAGTTCGAAAATGCTCAAGGGACCATAGAAGAGTTGCAAGAAGATAAAAATCTCCTGGAGCAGCAAAACCGTGGTTTAACTTCTGAACTAGCAACCGTCAAAGCCTCTTCAAGCCAATTGAAAAGAGACAAAGAGCTTTTGGAATGCTCTTTGTCAGAACAATTATCCAGAGCTAGTGAAGAAGTTAGAGAGCTGAAGGCACTTTTGGCTAGAAAGGAAGAATATGCAGGAGAGTTAGTGCAAAGCTTGACTCAAGCTCAGGCTGACTTACAGACTTCTTCTGACGAGATTCATGCCTTGAAGATTTCTCATGCTTCTCTTGAAGCTTCCCTTGATTCCCATTTAGCTGAAAATCAAATTTTAAAAAACGATCTTGCTATGTGGGAAAGGGAATATAGACTTCTAGAGGAAAATTTTAACATAGAAGTGAGTTGGGCTTTCCTGAATTCTCGTCGTGATGCTTTGACGGAAGCTGCTCAAGAAGGTTTTGACTTGCAGTCTGAACTGGCCAAAGTCATAGATACCATCGAGAAAAGCCAACAGTCTACTGATACTCCTTCTCCTGCCCTTGAAGTTCCTGGAACAGAAGAACTTTTAAATGAGGAAGTGAATACTACAGCAATTGGGATTTCAATTCCTGCTTCATCTGAAAATGTTGCTATTCCAGCTTCAGAGGGTGAAACTTCTACAACCCAGTCTGTGGAAATTGAAGCTTCCGTGACAACCCCCTCAATTGAATGATGGTTTTATCCCTTAGATTTTTAAAGGATTTTTTGGTGAAAGTCCCCAGTTATCATAATGGGGCACTTGTATAAACTTTTATTAACTAAGTTTCTACTTAGTCTTTTTAATTATATCAAGAAGTTTTGTTAGTACTTCAATGTGTTCTACTCTTGCCTTTTCCTTACTTATTTAGGACTTATAGAATAGTTTAGCATTTTTATCCTTTGAAAATGCTTTATGATTCTTCCCATGACTTATTGACATGAGGCTTATAAAAGAGGGCCCTTTTATTTTATCGACACTTAATGAAGAAGACGTCTCAACTTCATAATGGTGTTAAAATACGATGAAAGTAATAGGAAAACACACGTTTTGTATGAAACAACTTTGGCAAGTTTTCATTCATAAACTTTTAACAAGTGTTTGACTGTTACATGTATTACAATACATCTACAACTTTTCTCGTAACTGTTTTTCTTGTAACAGATTTGTAAATAACATAAAATAAACAAGGTTTTTCTTCATAACCTGTTTCAGTACATAGTCATGACCCTATCTTTACATGTTAAGAAGGGTTTGAGAGGTGACTTTGTTTATGAGTTTGAGAGATGACTCTGTTGTTCTCATGAATGCTGAAGACTTCGTAACTTTTTCTCAACACTTGCTTCTTTGTGGCCGATTTTTGTTCGATACTCGTATCTGTTTCTCTGCACCTATCTGTGTATAATATGTAGTCCCCCAAGTGTTTGAGCGGTGAAGTATGAAGCCTCGAGCACTTGTTTATTTCTTTTACTTTGGCCCTTTTCCTGAAACAGAAAGATATACGGGACTCGACGGTGCGATTATAGATGAAGACTGCCTAACTCGTGTGTATTTCCATCAGATTAATTGTAACCCTGGGCTAGGAATTTAAGAATACTCCATTTTGCCTTGCAGGTTGTGACTCATCATTTGGCACGAGTTAGGATATTTTGCCTAGCATCTAAAATCGTTAGTAAAATATTAATAAACCAAGAGAGAAATTTTAACATGATGATACCTGACCGTAGGTACTTTCTTAAAAGTAATATCTTTTTAAGTGGACAGCATTCCAATGTGAGGGTAAAACTTTACCATCCATTGTTTCCAACTGGTATGCTCCTTTTCCCGCAATGCCACGGACTTTGTATGGTCCTTCCCATGTTGGACTTAGCTTTCCTGAGTTAACAGCTTTTGCAGATTGGAACACTTTTTTAAGCACGAAGTCCCCAATTTTGAAAAATCAGAGGCGTGCTTTCCTGTTGTAATATCGTTCTATTACTTGCTTTTGTGCTGCCATCCTTATCAAAGCAGCTTCTCTTCTTCCTTCAAGTAAATCTAGGCTAACCCGCATCTCCTCATTATTGGATTCCTCCGTTGCCTGATCGTACCGTGAGTTTGGCTCACCTATTTCAACTGGATTTAAGGCTTCCGTACCATAAACCATCGAAAATGGTGTTTCTCCAGTGCCTGTTTTGGTCGTTGTACGATAAGCCCATAGTACTCCGGGTAACACCTCAGGCCAATTACCTTTTGAATCTTGTAACCTCTTTTTCAAGTTATTGATAATAACTTTGTTAGTTGATTCCGCTTGTCCATTCCCCACTGGATGATATGGCGTAGATGTTATTCTTTTGATCTGCCAACTTCGAAGAAATTCTGTAACTTGTGCTCCAATGAATTGTGGTCCATTGTCACATACGATCTCCTTTGGTACTCCAAAGCGGCATATTATATTTCGCCATATGAAGTCTTTAACTTCTTTTTCTCGTACCTGTTTAAATGCCCCTGCTTCTACCCATTTAGTGAAATAATCTGTAAGTACAAGTAGAAATTTTACCTGACCTTTTGCTTGTGGAAGTGGACCTACGATATCCATTCCCCATTTCATAAAGGGCCAAGGGGCTAAAACAGGATGTAGTAACTCAGCTGGTCTGTGCATATTATTGCCGTACCTTTGACATTTATCACATTTGGACACGAAACTGGTTGCCTCTTCTTCCATCTTAGGCCAATAATATCCTGTGCGAATTAACGTTCTTACCAGTGACCGTCCTCCTGCGTGATTCCCACAATGTCCTTCATGTACTTCTCTCATGACATATTCGGTTTGAGAGGGACCGAGACACCTTGCTAGTGGTCCGCCGAACATCTTTCGATAAAGATTACCTTGATATAAACAATATCGTGCAGCTTTTTTGCGAAGCGCGTAAGCCTTTCCTTTGTCATTAGGCACGGTTCCGTGCTGTAAAAAGGCAACAATTTCATTTCTCCAATCCCATGTTAGATGATTAAAATTTACCTCGTTTTTGTCAGGTTCAAGAACGGAATGAAATAGATGTATGACTGAAGCATCTATATTGTTTGCCACGTCTGCTGCGGATGCAAGGTTTGCTAAAGCATCTGCCTCTACATTCTCATCTCTTGGGACCTGCACTACTTTCCAAGTTTGGAATTTCTTTATTAACTCCCGTACCTTTGCGAGGTATTCTTGCATTCGTGACTCTCTGGCTGTGTAAGTCCCCAGCATCTGATTAACCACGAGTTGAGAATCACTCTTGATTATAATCTGTGTTATGCCGAGTTCTCGTGCCAATTCTAAACCTGCAATTACAGCTTCATATTCTGCTTCATTGTTAGTTATAGAATGACATTTTATAGCCTGTCTAATGGTCTCACCCGCAGGTGGTACGAGGACTATTCCTAAGCCTGCCCCTTTTACATTAGATGAACCGTCAGTGTATAAAACCCAAGTCCCCGGGTTCGCACCATTAAAAACTAATAATTCTTTTTCTGCTTCTAAATGCATCCCCTGGCTAAAATCAGCCACGAAATCAGCTAGTACTTGAGACTTTATAGCGGTCCTGGGTTGATAAATAACTTCATATTCACTTAGTTCTATAGCCCATTTTGCTAATCTTCCTGAAAGTTCGTGTTTATGCAAAATATTTCGAAGCGGAAAAGCAGTAACTACAACAATGGGATGACATTGAAAATAAGGTCTTAACTTTCTAGATGCCATGACTAAAGCTAATGCTAATTTTTCTAGCTGTGGGTATCGTGTCTCAGCTTCCAATAAGGACTTACTTACGTAATAAATAGGAGATTGTTTACCTTGGTCCTCTCGGACTAAAACAGCACTTACCGCGACTACAGATACGGCCAGATAAATGAGAAGTTTTTCCCTTACCTTCGGTTTTGCCAACAACGGTGGTTTTGACAAATAAGCTTTCAAATTTCTAAGGGCTTGCTGACAATCTTCATTCCATTCAAAATGATCTTGCTTTTTAAGTGCAGAGAAAAACTTAAAACACCTTTCTGAGGATTTGGAAATAAATCTCCCCAAAGCTGCAATTCTTCCCGTTAATCGTTGTACTTCCTTTTTATTAGTAAGGATATCCGGGATTTCTTCTATTGCTTTGATCTGAGAAGGATTCACTTCAATACCACGGTTAGAAACAAGAAAACCCAAAAACTTACCTGATGCAACTCCAAATGCACATTTTTCTGGGTTGAGTTTCATATTAAATTTTCGCAAAATTTCAAAAGTAATAGATAGATGAGAAATATGATCATGAGATTGCTGGGTTTTGACGAGCATATCGTCTATATATACCTCCATTGTTTTCCCTAAATGTTCTTGGAACATTTTGGTGACCAACCTTTGATAGGTTGCCCCAGCATTTTTGAGACCAAAGGGCATTACTTTATAACAATAAGTCCCCCTGTCTGTGATGAAAGAAGTTTTTTCTTCATCACCAGGATCCATTTTGATTTGATTATATCCTGAGTATGCATCTAAAAAACTTAAAAGTTCATGACCTGCAGTCGCATCAATTAGTTGGTCTATATGTGGTAAGAGAAATGAATCTTTTGGACAGGCTTTATTTAAATCAGTATAATCTACACAAACACGCCACTTACCATTTTTCTTGGGTACAACCACCGTGTTAGCTAACCAAGTAGGATATTTTACCTCACGGATTGATCCGATTTTTAATAATTTTTGGACTTCATCCTGAATCACCTGGTTCTTGAAAGCACCTTGTTTCCGTTTCTTTTGCTTTATTGGTGTGAAAGAAGGGTCCTCGTTGAGTTTGTGAGTCATCACATTTGGTGGTATCCCTGTCATATCAGCGTGGGACCAAGCAAAGCAATCTAAGTTAGCTTTTAAAAATTCGATTATCATACCTCGCATGTTCGTGTTTAAATTAGCCCCGATATAAACCTTCCGTTCAGGCCGTTGATCAAATAACATCACTGCATCAAGCTCTTCAATCGTCGTTTTGATGCTTTCATTCTCTTCAGGTTCTTGAATTGTGTTAGGCCTTGAGTCCAAATCTGTTTTCTCTTGTTCAGTTGAAGTTTGATCTTTTTTACCTTCAACTGTTTCCTGTAATTGTTATTTTGCTTTATTTATAGCGCTCGTATTTGTTACAGCGTTGACACTTCTAGCCATCTGCTGATCCCCACGAATTTGACAAATTCCCCATGGTGATGGGAATTTGATAACCTGATGCAGGGTTGATGGGACAGCATCCATATCGTGTATCCATGGCCTTCCCATGATCATATTGTAGGCCATTTCCATATCAACTACCTGAAATTTAGTTTCCTTCACAACACCCATAGCAAAATTTGTTAGTATTACCTCACCTTTGGTTACTACACTTGAATTGTTGAAGCCTGACAAGGTGTGCGTCTTGGGTAACATTTTGTCTTCAGCTTGCATTTCCCGCAGTACCCTTAGTAATATAATATTTACAGAACTTCCTGGATCAATCAAAACTCGTTTTACATTAGTATCATGTACAAGTAAAGATATTACCAGTGCATCATTATGTGGAGTTGTCACTCCTTCGGTATCTGCGTCATCGAACGAAATGCTTTCATTGTCAAGGACCTGCCGCACCCGTTTCCCGTGTGTAATCGTTACCTTAGAAACCTTGTTGGAAGCTGTGTAAGTTATGCCATGAATATCTTCTCCCCCGCTTATGACATTCACTGTCCTCTTGGGTGAAGGAGGTTGTGGTGGTTCTTGTCTGTTTTTCATATAAGCTTGTTTTCCTTTCTCACTAAATAACTCAGTGAGGTATCCTTGCTTCAATAAATGATCTACTTCACTTTGCAGGAATCTGCATTCTGAAGTTTTGTGCCCGTGATCGTTGTGAAATTCGCACCAATGATCCGGATTGCGTCTACTTGGATTTGACCGCATCTCTTTCGGCCACCGTACCTTATCTCCCATGCTTCTTAAAATAGCTACGAGCTCGGAGGTAGAGACGTTAAAATTATATCCACCGAATCGTGCCTTTAAACTCCTGTCATCATCACGTGATTCTTGTCTATTCCGATCATTCCTGAACTTTGAAGAAGAGCCAGAATCCCGGTTCCTTGACTTTTGATCGTATTGCTGGTTATCTTGCTTCGACCGTGGGTCCTTTCCTGCGGGTCCCATATATGGATCGTACCTGTTTTTACCTGATCTTTTTTCGGAATCTGACCTTCGGGTACCGCCCCTTTCTTCATGATGGAGCTTAGGTACGGTATCTTCTTCGATTCGCAGCTTCGTGCTATACCTGTTGTAAACATCATTCCATGTAGTTGCAGGAAATTCTCGAAGACTTTCTTTGAGTCGTCTCGTGGCTTCAGAACTTTTGTCATTTAAATTACTTGCAAAAGCTATAGCAGCCCAATTGTCTGGCACACGAGGTAGAGTCATTCTTTCACGTTGGAATCTATCAACGAAGTTTCTAAGCAACTCCGAATCCCCTTGTTTGATTTTGAAAATATCTTCCATCCTTTTCTCAACTTTTTGTGCTCCCGAATGTGCTTTAATAAAAGAATCTGCAAGCTCAGCAAAAGAATTAATAGAATTTTCAGATAAAAGAGAATACCAGGTTAATGCACCCTTGGTGAGTGTTTCTCCAAATTTCTTGACCAATACTGATTCAATTTCTTGTTTGGTCAAGTCGTTGCCTTTCACGCCGGTTGTAAATGCAGTCACGTGGTCACGTGGGTCTGTAGTACCATCATATTTCGGGATGTCAGGCATTTTGAATTTTTTCGGAATTGGAAGGGGAGCAGCACTAGGCTTCCATGGTTGTTGTGAGTATTTGTCCATGTCTACTCCTTTTATTACAGGTGGAACTCCAGGGATTTGTTCTATTCGCTCATTTTGTTCCTTCAGCTGTTTCTGCAAGGTTAGTACTAAATTTTGCAAATATGAATTATTTAAATTACCTGGTCCCCCTTCTTGTGGTTCACTGGGGGTTGCTCCGTTTCCAGAATTATCAAGACCAGAACGGGGGTTCTCCAATGTATTATTATTAGGAGTTGGTGTAGGTGGCGCAGCAGGCAATCGACTAACAAGTGCCTGAAGAGCTTTGCCGACTTGTGCATCGATTAGCTTTTGCAAAGCTTCAGTTGTAACTCCTTCAAAATGTTCAGATTGCTCTTGTTGATCAGCACGGGATTCAGTAACAGGAGTGCCTTCACGAGATTGACGTGGTGAATTTAAAGGAGAGGGAACCACGATATCTTGATTTTGATGTATTTGATTCTCATGGTTTCCCAATGTGTTGTTACTGTTGTTGTCGGCGTTATTGTTTGACATGGTGACGATAATAGATAAGATATAGCTTAAAAGGAAAGATTATCAGATTCCCGGTAACGGAACCAATTTGTTTAACCAAAAATCTGAGTCCTTGGTCAAAGCTAAAAAAGAAATTCGGGTTACTGATAATCAGGAGACAAAAATAAAATACTTTTGAGAACGATGGTAAAGAAGCAAATAGATGTATATTTCAATAAATTCTCAATAGTATTCCGTGTCCTTACAAATGATGATACTTCTTCCTTTTATAGATAATTCTAGGTAAAGGAATGAAGCCTCAGCTTTAATGATATAATCATGAGTAATAAATGATATTAAATAAGCCGTTATACAATCATTCCTATTAAATACCGACTTCATAACGTATCAAGTATTTAATAATGAATTTGGACTCCTTTCTGTCACCAGATCTTTGCTTTCAATGCCTTCTATCCGTTGGCTGTAGATAATTTAAATTGGTACGAGACTCGTATCTATACGTCGTCTCGTGCCTATTTAAATTCTTCTTCCCGTGGCTGTTTCCATCCGTGCCTCTTAGTCAATTGTTGCGCTTTGACCATTTAACTAATCCACGTGTCATGCCACATCATCTTTTAATATAAACTCAGTTTTTTCCCAATACACTTACCTGAAAATCGATCATTAATTGCTGATAATCATGCCGATGACACAAAACAAATTGCAAAACATGGACATAAGAAACTGCATTTGCGTGACAAGATCAAATTAAACGTGACAACAGCTCCAGCCTTGATTCTGCATTTACAAAACCATGAAGCGCGGGTCCAACAAGGGACATGATGATCCCTAAAACGTATTGGCGATTCAATTCTCCTTTAGGCTTATCTCCATTCT
The DNA here is from genome assembly GCF_000393655.2 of Nicotiana sylvestris. Taxonomy (NCBI): domain Eukaryota; kingdom Viridiplantae; phylum Streptophyta; class Magnoliopsida; order Solanales; family Solanaceae; genus Nicotiana; species Nicotiana sylvestris. The sequence continues at coordinate 55,082,635 of NC_091066.1, read as the reverse complement.
TATATACGCTGCCCTAATATGTCATCAAAACCACAACATTTATGGAATAATGTGTGTGAACTTCGGTTTCACGATAAAATACGAGAAAATTGATGTGAAAGAAAGCAAGTGATGTTGAAGCAAGAAGGGCGGAACATGAATATAAGACCTGCCATAAGTATAGAGGCAGTTACAAACACCAAGAAGGAGACCTAAAATGGCACTAGCTATTGCTAATTTAGGTGTTGACTAATACATATCAATTAGTTTTTGTTTTATCTTTTTTCCTTCTTTTTGCATAAGAAATGGAAATTGGCAAAATCAAGACTGGGAGCCCCACTGTAAGCAAAAAAACTTGCAGCCATTTCCTTTTTCCACCATGCAAAAAGTACATCCTAACAAGTATGCTATTTGGCCAGCTGCCATAAAGGCAAAGTTCATGTCTTGATTGTCATGAAATTCTTGAGTTTCCTAGCTAGACTTACAGTTTTCGCCCTTTTGGTCTCTGTATGTCCCTTTCTTTTTCTGATGTACTCTTGAGAGATATGTGTGATTGAGATATTTATTCTAGTTAGAGCTACAAGATATGAGACTCTGCTCATTTACGTTCAATCAGTATGACAACTCATGTTTACCCAACTTGTTTGGTGGAAAACACATTTGAATATAAACAATAAGAAAGAATTGAAAGCTGGAACCAAGTTCTACAACATTATCACTACGGGCATGTATGACAGGTAGATAAAATTGGGTTTCAGCTTATAGAAATCATGTTACTAGGAAATCCTTAAGCGTGGAGTCTTAACTAATCCAATAGAGTTCTCTTAAATTGTATAACAAAGTTCTTTTGCGGTCCAACAAGCAGGTGAAGACCATCTTCCATTTATGTACATATGCTGGCATAGTTAGTTCGGTGTTAGTTAGTAGTTAGCTGTACAGATTTATTAGTAGTTAATTACTATATGTTAGTTATCAGTTAGTTAGAAAATACTCGGTAAAATAGTGATGTACAGCTCATATGAAAGTAAGTGGAAATGATTTTCCCAGAACTCTCTTCTCCTCCTCTGTTCCGTATCTCTCAATTGCCCGATCTAGAAACTTTCATGGCTTCATCTCAACATGGTATTAGAGCTACAGCAGTGAATTAATCACGCAATTTGTGTTATTGTGACTGTAGATTGTTTGAGTTTCACTCTTTGGAATCCCTCGATTGAAATTTGTGTTGGCTTCTGATCGAACAATGCCGGACTCTTCGACTCCGACAACGGCGAAGGTCAAAATCAATCATACTCATCCTTCATTTGTGCATCCATCGGACACCCTAAGCTCTATGTTATTTCCGGTTCAGCTCCAGGGATTCGATAATCACGCATTATGGAGGAGGTCGATGAGAATTGCGCTTCAAGCTAAACGAAAGCTAGGGTTTGTTACTGCTGCTTGTACTAAGGAGTCGTTTCCTACAACATTGCATGAGGATTGGAAGACATGTACTGCTATTGTCCTCTCTTGGATTATGAATACAGATTCACCATATCTACTTGGTGGAATCGTTATGCTTCAAATGCACACTTAGATTGGAAGGACCTTCAAGAGCGATTTGACAAAGTCAATCGCATAAGAATTTACGAGTTGCATCGTGCAATTGTAACAATTTCGCTAGGGACTGATTCTGTCTCAATCTATTTCACAAAATTGAAGGAGCTTTGGGCTGAATTTGATTCTATGGCACCCTCTCCAAATTGTAGCTGTGAGAAATCAAAGGACTATGTTGAGTATCTTCACCAACAATGATAACTTCAATTTTTGGGAGGATTGAATGACTCTTATGCTGAAGCGAGGAGGGAGATACTAATGAGGAATACTGAGCCGACCTTGAATCAGGTCTATGCAATATCATAGAGGATGAGAGTCAGAGAGCAAATTCTACTTAGAGCCTTGACACTCTTGCAGAAGGAAACTATATAGTTGCTCTATGGATAACTAAAGTGTTGCAACAAAAGCCTAAGAGAACATTTAATGAAAGAAACCACAGTATACAATGCGAGTGCTATAGATGAAAGGGCACAACAAAAGAATATTGTTATAAGTGTTGCGGAAGCCAAATGTATATAGTGTGAATAAGTCACAACTACTATACCAAAAATTATGACAGCCACCAAATAATAAATAAGACAATAAAGCAACAATAAAGGGAACACCAGAATTTACGAGGTTCGGCTAATTTTGGTATAGTAGTTGTGACTTATTCACACTATATACATTTGGCTTCCGCAACAATTGGTATCAGAGCCAAGGTACTGTCTAAGTATGCTCTGTGGTTGCAGCATAGTCTGATCTTCCACATCAGAAAAGATTTATCTTGGTAACTGAGTCAAGGTTCTGTCTGAGTATGCTCTGTGGTTGCAGCTTAGTCTGATCTTGACTCAGTTACCAAGATAAATCTTTTCTGATGTGGAAGATCAGACTATGCTGCAACCACAGAGCATACTTAGACAGTACCTTGGCTCTGATACCAATTGTTGCGGAAGCCAAATGTATATAGTGTGAATAAGTCACAACTACTATACCAAAATTAAGCCGAACCTCGTAAATTCTGGTGTTCCCTTTATTGTTGCTTTATTGTCTTATTTATTATTTGGTGGCTGTCATAATTTTTGGTATAGTAGTTGTGACTTATTCACACTATATACATTTGGCTTCCGCAACAATTGGTATCAGAGCCAAGGTACTGTCTAAGTATGCTCTGTGGTTGCAGCATAGTCTGATCTTCCACATCAGAAAAGATTTATCTTGGTAACTGAGTCAAGGTTCTGTCTGAGTATGCTCTGTGGTTGCAGCTTAGTCTGATCTTCCACACCAGAAAGGAAATAATCTTGATTTGTGTCGTCAGCTATTAAATAATATTTGTGTCAAAGATGGGAGACAATAATCAGACTATGCTGCAACCACAGAGCATACTTAGACAGTACCTTGGCTCTGATACCAATTGTTGCGGAAGCCAAATGTATATAGTGTGAATAAGTCACAACTACTATACCAAAAATTATGACAGCCACCAAATAATAAATAAGACAATAAAGCAACAATAAAGGGAACACCAGAATTTACGAGGTTCGGCTAATTTTGCCTACTCCTCGGACACAACCAATATTTTATTTCACTCCAAAAATACAAGTGAAATAATACTAAAGAGAGAAGATACAAATGCCTTAAACAGATGAGAAGGCAAATGAGAGGTGTGTTTCAATCCTAAACATTAGGCCTTCTTTTATAGGGGAAAATCCCCCCAAACTTAACTCCCAACCAATGTGGGACTTTGGCATTTTGCCAAACTTCAACAAATCTCCACCTTGGCAAAATTCCACATTTTCAATTCTCTCTCAATAACAAATTTTGGTTGTGTCTTCATCTTCAATCTTCAGTGTTCAACAATGTTGATCAAATCCAAACAATGTTGAAACTTGACCGCAGTCACCACCTTTGTCAGCATATCAGCAGGATTCTCTGTAGTATGAATTTTCTTCACCGTGACTCCACCTTCTTCTATGATTTCTCGTACGAAATGATACCGAACATCAATGTGCTTCGTCCTTGCATGATAAACTTGGTTCTTCGCTAATTGAATAGCACTTTGACTATCACAAAAAATTGTGATACCTTTTTGTTCAACACCAAGCTCCTTTAGCAATCCTTGAAGCCAAATTGCCTCTTTCACAGCATCTGTAATAGCCATGTACTCTGCCTCTGTTGTAGACAAAGCAACTGTTGACTGCAAAGTAGACTTCCAACTAACTGGTGCCTTTGCAAAAGTAAACACATAACCAGTAGTTGATCTTCGTTTGTCCATATCACCCGCAAAATCTGAGTCACAATATCCAACTACAAACTGATTGTCTTCCTGCTCAAAAACTAACCCGACATCTACAGTATTATGAATATACCGTAGAATCCACTTCACAGCTTGCCAATGCTCCTTCCCTGGATTGTGCATATATCTGCTAATAACTCCAACAGCTTGTGAAATGTCAGGCCTTGTGCAAACCATTGCATACATCAAGCTACCAACAGCATTTGCGTATGGTACCTTTGACATATACTCTCGTTCAGCTTCATCCATTGGCGACATAGTAGTACTTAGCTTAAAATGGGAAGCAAGTGGAGTACTAACTGGCTTAGTCTTGTCATCTATGCCAAAACGTTGAAGTACTCTCTTCAAATATTCCTTTTGAGATAAACAGAGTTTCTTTGAACGTCTATCTCTAATTATCTCCATGCCAAGAATTTTCTTTGCCTCACCCAAATCCTTCATCTCGAACTCCTTCTTCAGTTGAATCTTCAACTTATCAATTTCTTCCGAATTCTTGGAAGCTATCAACATATCATCAACATATAGGAGAAGATATACAAAGGAACCATCTTTAAGCTTGTGCAAATACACACAATGATCGTATTTGCTTCTCTTGTACCCTTGCCGCAACATAAACTCGTCAAATCGCTTGTACCATTGTCTAGAAGATTGTTTCAATCCGTACAACGATTTTTCAAGTTTGCACACCATATTTTCTTTTCCAGCAACTTTGAATCCTTCTGGCTGAGTCATGTAGATTTCCTCCTCCAAGTTTCCATGTAAAAACGCAGTTTTTACATCCATCTGAACTAGTTCCAAATCCAATTGTGCTACCAAAGCCAACATAATTCTAATGGAGGAATGTTTTACAACTGGAGAAAACACTTCATTGTAATCAATTCCCTCCTTTTGAGCATATCCTTTGGCCACCAATCTTGCTTTGTAGCGAACATCTACTTGGTTAGGAAATCCTTCCTTCTTTGCAAATACCCATTTGCACCCAATTGCTTTCTTTCCCTTCGGGAGATTGGCCAATCTCCATGTATGATTCTGATGAAGGGACTGTATCTCATCATTCATGGAAATCCTCCACTTATCTTCTTCTGAACTTTGGACAACGTCTTTATAAGTAGTAGGAACATCATCAGCTACAATTGAGGTTGCACAAGCAACCGTCTCTATGAGACGAACAGGTTTCGTTATTGTTCTTTTTGGCCTGCTGGTTGCTATTGATTCAAGTTGTTGTTGAGATTCCTGAGTTGGAATCTCCTCTACTGGCTCTCCTTCCAGAGGGTAATCTTCATTTGTTTCCTCCTCTGCTTCTTGTGTAGGAAAAATAAATTTTCCCTCAAACTCCACCTGCTTAGAAGCACCTTCATTTTGTTTGGTATCTTCTGTTACCTTATTTACCATAGCAAATTCATCAAAGGTAACATCTCTGCTGAATATTACTTTCTTTGTCATAGGACACCATAAGCGATATCCTTTGACTCCAGAAGTAATTCCCATAAAAATAGCCTTCTTTGCCCTTGGATCCAATTTTGACTCCGTCACATGATAATATGCAGTTGAGCCAAACACGTGCAAAGAGTTATAATCTACAGCAGGTTTTCCGTACCATTTTTCAAATGGTGTTTTGCCATCAATAGCAGCAGATGGTAGACGATTAATGAGGTGGCATGCATATGTAATTGCCTCAGCCCAAAATTCTTTGCCCAAGCCAGCATTGGACAACATACACCGTACCTTCTCCAGCAAGGTCCGGTTCATACGTTCTGCCACTCCATTCTGTTGTGGTGTATGTCTAACAGTGAAGTGTCGGACGATGCCATCATTTTCACAGACCTTATTGAAATGATCATTTTTGTATTCACCTCCATTGTCTGTGCGAATACACTTGATCCTCCTGCCTGTTTGATTCTCCACCATCGTCTTCCATTTGAGAAAAATTCCCAGCACTTCATCTTTGTTTTTCATTGTATACACCCACACTCTTCGAGAAAAATCATCAACAAAGGTTACAAAATAGTGCTTCCCACCCAATGAAGGTGTTTTGGAAGGACCCCAAACATCAGAGTGTACATAATCCAAAATGCCTTTAGTATTATGGATCGCTGTACCAAATTTAACCCTTGTCTGTTTCCCTTTGACACAATGCTCACAAAACTCCAAGTTGCAAGCCTTTACTCCTTTTAACAATCCTTGATCTGATAGAGTTTTCAAGGATTTTCCTCCAGCATGTCCCAAGCGCATGTGCCATAGCTTGGTTGCTTCTGCCTCTTTGTCGTCACTGGATGTCACTGTCGCTGTCCCAATAACTGTACTGCCACGATAGCGGTACATATTATTATTCTTCCGATTAGCCTTCATTACCACTAGTGCACCGGAGCATACTCTCATCACTCCATTTTCTGCAATGATTTTGAACCCTTTTGATTCTAGGGCTCCCACAGAGATGAGATTCTTCTTCAAATCCGGTACATATCGAACATCTATCAATGTTCTGATCATTCCATCATGGTTCCTTAATCGTATTGAACCAATGCCATATGAGGTAAGAGGGCTGTTATCCGCTGTGTGGACGACTCCATATTCTCCTTCTTGAAATTCCACGAACCAGTCCCTGTTGGGACACATATGATAGCTACAAGCCGAGTCCATCAACCATATGTCTGATGATGTTGATGACTCTGTTGTAACTAATGAGAAGTCTGAATCATCACAATCAGCTACATTTGAATCCATAATGGCCTTTCCATTGTTATGTTTGGCCTTATTCTTCAACTTCGGACAGTCTTTCTTCCAGTGCCCTTTTTCTCGACAAAAGGCACATTCATCTTTGCTGGGTCTGGATCTTGACTTGGATCTTCCCTTCTTTGTCCTCGTTTGATTTTGAGGACGACCCCTCACAAATAGTGCTTCTCCTTCTCCGCCCTTCTGTTTTTCTCGCTTTCTTTGTTCATAGCTGTACAAAGCCGAACAAACTTCTCTGAGAGAAACTTCGTCATTTCCATGGAGTAGAGTAGTTTCAAGGTGCTCGTACTCATCAGGAAGTGACGCCAACAACATCAAGGCCAAGTCACCATCATCATAAGTTGTATCCATATTTTGCAAATCTGTAACCAACTTATTGAAACTGGTGATATGTTCATTCATCGTGGTACCAGGAACATAGGTGAAGTGAAACAGTCTCTTCTTCATGTACAATTTATTTTGACTGTTTTTCTTCAAAAATTTATCCTCCAGTGCTTTCCATAATTTACTTGCAGAAGTTTCCTTTGTGTATGGATATTTCTGCTCTCTAGCAAGGTAGGATCGAATGGTACCGCAAGCAACACGGTTGATAATTCTCCAATCTTCTTCTCCAATAACATCTGGTTTCTTTTCTTCAATGGCCAGATCTAGCCCTTGTTGAAAAAGGACATCTAGAACCTCGCCTTGCCACATCCCAAAATGTCCGGACCCGTCAAATATTTCGACCGCAAATTTCGCATTTGACACAATTCTTGTCATAAGCGAAGATGCCAATGATGACGTATTGTTGACACTTGATGTAGATTCTTCTTGTTTATTGTCTCCCATCTTTGACACAAATATTATTTAATAGCTGACGACACAAATCAAGATTATTTCCTTTCTGGTGTGGAAGATCAGACTAAGCTGCAACCACAGAGCATACTCAGACAGAACCTTGACTCAGTTACCAAGATAAATCTTTTCTGATGTGGAAGATCAGACTATGCTGCAACCACAGAGCATACTTAGACAGTACCTTGGCTCTGATACCAATTGTTGCGGAAGCCAAATGTATATAGTGTGAATAAGTCACAACTACTATACCAAAAATTATGACAGCCACCAAATAATAAATAAGACAATAAAACAACAATAAAGGGAACACCAGAATTTACGAGGTTCGGCTAATTTTGCCTACTCCTCGGACACAACCAATATTTTATTTCACTCCAAAAATACAAGTGAAATAATACTAAAGAGAGAAGATACAAATGCCTTAAACAGATGAGAAGGCAAATGAGAGGTGTGTTTCAATCCTAAACATTAGGCCTTCTTTTATAGGGGAAAAATCCCCCCAAACTTAACTCCCAACCAATGTGGGACTTTGGCATTTTGCCAAACTTCAACAATAAGCTCATTGGATATCCACCCGATTTTAAAGAGAGAAGGAAGCAAGGAGCTAATGTTGTGAGCTATGGTGGATCTAAGGAGACAAATCAATATAATGGACCTAAGGAAGCCAGTTGCTTGGGTGGACCTAAGGATACAACTTGTTCTGCAGCTTGTTCGACTAATCACCCATATGGACACACTCAATTTGATGCTTACAATGTGAACATATGAGCAATAAAAACTAGCAATGGCGGACACCATGCTGGCCAGACTTCAGGAGTTGCAGGAGCATGACATATGACCTTTACACCAGAGCAATACAATCAGATACTCAAGATGCTGACCAAATACAATACCTCCACCTTAACAGCAAATATGGCAGGTATTATTAGATCATTTATGGCTACTTGCATAAATCCTGAATGGATAGTTGACACATGAGCTACTAATCATATGTTTTCTAGTTCTAAAATATTGTCTCATTTGTGCATACACCTAATAATGAGTCAGGGATAGTACATTTACCAAATGGATCTTAACTTCCTTTAGCACATATTGGTAGATGCAAACTGATCAAGGGGAAATCTCAAGAGTTCTCTGTGTGTTTGATTTTAAGTATAATTTCCTATTTGTATCCAAACTTACTAGAGAACTGAATTGGTGTATGGCATTCTTGCTTGATTTCTGTCTCACATAGGACCTTCACACTAGGAAGGTGGAGGGGACTGGTAGACTAGTTAATGATCTTTACTATTGGGATCACAAGCAGTGCAGTAGGATGGCTCACTCAGTAGCACTGCACATGAGAAGTGATGAGGAGATTTGGCACAGGAGACTAGAACATGTCCACCACAAGTGTCACGACCTTAACCCCGAACCCGGTCGTGATGGTGCCTCTCGTGAAGATAAGGCCATCCAGACCAAAACAGAACACCTCATTTGAATAGTTAAATACCATAAATAGTTCTAAAACATGATATAATAACCATAATTTGCGGAAGTAATGATAACAACAGTAGAAACCATCCCGACACAGCCCAAACCGGGGTGTCACATGTCATGAGCAACTAATAAATCCGAATACCAGTCTACTAGATACGAAATCCGATACAGAAGTTCAAGGACATGAAAATAGTAAGATAAGGGAGGCATAGGGGCTGCGGACGCCAACAGCTACCTCGTAGTATCCGAAAACACTACCTGGACTGGGAGGATCAGCACCTAGGAGTGGACTCTGCGATGCCTGAATCTGCACACATGGTGCAGGGAGTAATGTGAGTAATCCGACTCAGTGAGTAATAATCATAAATAATGGCTGAAAGCAAGAAAACACATAAAGGCACAAAGCAATTCTATATCAAGCAGTAAAAATCACTTAAAGCAGTAAATCAGTGAAGAAGTCAAGTGAAATCTCTTTAAATCAGGTAAAACGGGTAATTTAGCAGGTAAATAACAAGTAGAAATCCACCCATCGGCACAGTGTCAATCACTTAGAACAATATCAGCTCCTCGGGCTCACTCTCAGCTCTCGGCCCATATATCTCTCATAATAACAGAAATCAGAATAACTGTTGCGGTGTGCATCCCGATCTGTACATCTCTGCGGCGTGCAACCCGATCCATATAGATAGTCGACTGCGCTCACTGGGGGTGTGCAGACTCCGGAGGGGCTGCAACAGTCCAAGCGTTATATTGTTGCGGCGTGCAGCCCGATCCATATAAGTATTGCTGCGGCATGCAGCCCGATCCATAACATATATAATATCCTCACCATTGGGTTCTCAACCCCTCTCAGTCATTAACCTCACAACCTTATCGGGCACAATAATAGAAGATAGGGATCTCAGCCCACGAATTCCTCTCATTTAGGAATAGTATGATAAAACCGGCTCGAATCATTTAGAACAGAGAGAAACATGACCGAGGAAATGATTTTTAACAAGTATAGTGAGGAAAAATCAGTCAAAATCCCCGAAGGGTTTAAATAGTTGGCATGAAGCCCAAATATGGCAATTAACCCCAAATCATAATGATAACAAATAAGTTTCAATCAAATACGCGGTAAAATTATCAGTCGGGACGGACCAAGTCTCAATCCCCAGTAGTAAAAGACCCCACGCTCATCATCCAGCGCGTGTCTCACATAGCACTACGATGTGCAATCCGGGGTTTCAAACCTTTAGGACGTCATTTACAATCATTACTCACCTCGAACCAGCTACAACTCTAGCTCGCGATGCCTTTACCCCTCAAATTGGCCTTCACATGCGTCAAATCTAACCAAAAGTAGAACGAATACGTCACAATATGCTAAGGGAACAAAGCCCAAGCGAAAACAATCGAAAAATATCAAAAATCCCGAAATTAGCAAAACTCGAGCCCCATGCCCACTTCTCGAAACTCAGAAATTTTTACATCAATGGGTTCCTTATCTTTCCACGAGTTCAAACATATCAAAAGTTCTCAAATCCGACCTCAAATGGTCCTTCAAATCCCAATTCAAAAGTTCAAAATCCCAAGCCCTAGTTCTTTCATTTTTAGCTTAAGTTCAATGAATTTCTAGGTTAATTTCACAGTAGAATCACGTTTTAGGTTCATAAATCTTACCTTCAATCACTTCTCCTTGAATCCCTCTTCAATTTCCCTCAAAGAGATCTCAAAATGATCAACTATGGTGGAAAAATGACTCAAAATCGCGGATGAAATAACTTATAAACTTTTTGCCCAGTTCTGAATTTCCTTCTTCGCGAACGCGGTCAAACTCTTGCGTTCGCGATGCACAACTTATCTTGACCAGATTTTCCTTCTACGCGATCGCGACATAGGACTTGCGAACACGATGCTTTGCCTAGGCGACCCTTTGCGAACGCGACATCACACTTGCGGACGCGAAGCACATTTCACTTCTAATACCCTGACTCGAATTCTTCTATGCGAACGCGACAGTAACCCTCGCGAACGCGAAGAGATAAATTGTTGCAACTGTTGAGATCAATTTTTCTGCAACTTTCGAAACTCAAAAGTGGTCCGATTGACCACACGAAACTCACCCGAGGCCCTCGGGACCTCAACCAAAAGCACCAACACATCCTAAAACCTCATTCAGACTTGCTCCAATCATCAAAACACCTCAAACAACACCAAATCCATCAATTCACATTGAATTCAAGCCTAAGTTTTCTAAAAACTTCCGAAATACGCTTTCGATCAAAAATGCAATCAAATCACGTCTGAATGACCTGGAATTTTGCACACACATTACAAATGACATACCAAAGCTATAGCAACTCTCGGAATTTCATTCCGACCCTCGGATCAAAATCTCACCTACCAACCGGAAATCGCCAAAATACTAACTTCGTCAATTCAAGCCTAATTCTACACCGGACCTCCAAAACTAATTTCAATCACACTCCTAAGTCATAAATCTCCTCCCGAAGTTAACCGAACCATCGGAACTCACATCTGAGCTCTATAACACACAAGTCAACATCTGGTTGACTTTTCCAACTTGAACCTTCTCAAAAGAGACTAAGTGTCTCATTTCTTACCAAATCCACTCCGAACGCAACCTACTCAACTCGATCATATAAAACAAGAATAACGAAGCATAATAAAGCAGAAATGAGGGAAACGGAGCGGTAACTCATGAGACGACTGGCCGGGTCGTCACAACAAGATATTACAATAAATGCAAGTAGTACAAAAGTATGATAAAGATAAAAGTAATCCTTGTTCAATTCTTCCATTAGCCAAACAAACTAGACTACCATTTCCATAAAGTACTAGTAAAGTAGCAAGTCTTTTTGATTTAGTGCATGGTGATGTTTGGGGACCTTATAGAATGCCCACTTATAATGAAAATAGGTATTGCTTGACTCTAGTGGAGGATCATAGTAGACTGGTTTGGATTTTCCTGTTAAAGTTGAAAAGTGATGTCTCAGTGTAATGAAGTATTTACTACTTCTAATAAAAACTCAATTTAATAGATTTGTCAAAGTTTTCAGAAGTGTCAATGGTAAAGAATTTATTAATTCTCATTCCTGATATTTTCACCACAACAGGGATCATATATTAGAGTTCTTGTGTTCACACACCCCAACAGAATAGGGTGGTAGATGATCCACGTCTAATCCACACTCAATAGTGAGTGAAAACGGTCGTTGATATTATAGTACCCAACAAGAGTCGGGGTCAAATTTCACAGGGAATTTGTGTAGGATGCTAGGGTAGATACTTGATGAGAGTATGTGAAACAACTCAATTGCGCTTCCAACAAAGGGTGTTTGTTTTCCAATTCCAAAATTAACACTCATAAATTTAAACTAATTAGAAGAAACTAGAAAGCGAATAATTATTTTTGATGTTTTTAATCAAATGGGAAAAATCCTAGGGATGTAACCTTCGCCAAGGTGTTAACCTAATGGGTAAATCATGTTAATTCTTGTTTTGTTGATCGGGATGTATCATAATTCTCAACTCTCAATTACTCACTCAATACCTCTCGGTTATAGAATAGTTATGCCCAAATTAGCTTTCTCATGTCAAGTTGGGTATCAATTCAAACAATTGATATGAGCTCAAGTCGGGTTTTTTCTATCTCTAGTTCAAACCCTTTAATTAGACTAGCCAAAACCTTAACTAGACCACTTTCTTGTTACCAAGTTTTTCTAGACTAAGTCCCTCTTTCTCAAGTAAGAACCAAGTCAAATAGGCATGAATCAATGTTTGCAACCATTAATTCTATAAATAATGCATAAACAAGACTAAATAATAAATACTCAATCATAAACAAGCACTAAAATTAATAACCCATAAGGTTTACACACTAGTAGGGTTACAACCCTAGAGAAAACCTAGCTACTCATGCTAGAAAGCGAATAAAACAAAGAAGATTAAGTAATTAAAGCCTTAAACTAAGATTAAATGATAAAACTAGTGATTCTTTACCAAAAATAGAGAGACTTGACATCACCGAAAGATGACATCACTCCTTTTTGTTCATTTAATTCTTTTTCTCCTTTGATGCTCATACTAGAGATAGTTGCCTCTTTTTTATTTCATCAGCCTTCCTTTTTATTCTCTTTTGTTTTGGCATTTTTCTTTTTATGTTTTTCTTTTCTTGCATCCTCTTTTCATAAAGGTCATTTCTTTTCTATTTTTGGTACCTTAATACATCTTTTAGATTCCTTAACTCCCCCTTCCTCCCCCCCTCCCCCTATACTTATGCCTTAAGCCACTTACTTTAGAAAAGTGTTAAGAAAGGTCTATGTGCCAAGAGAGAATTGTAGACAAAATGGGTAAAGGCTTGTAGTATGGTTACCAATAGAGAAAGAATAAAGGCTTTGTCGGGTTAAAATGCAGCATATGAAGTCTAAAAGTAATAAAGTGATAAGAAAATATTGTTCCCACGAGGATTTAGGATTAACTATTTGCCAATCTAAGCTATTTATATATTTAATGCTCAAGTGAGTGTGAAGAAGACGATTGTGATTTGTATAACTAAATTATACGAACTAATAAGCAAGCAAGAAAATAAGATCGCAAGTAGAGCAAACAAACACTTAGGAAGAATTCAATGAGATGCATATTCCGGGGTTATGGGATTAATGTCTCTCCTACTGTATTTTTCGGGTTGATGTAATTGCTTCACTTATCTAATTTTTTGATTAGCAAGGTTTGTTATGCTCGCGAAGTTCTTTCGACACTTCGCTTGCCTATTCAAGCGAACCTAAGACCATATGCCTACATAATGGAACTTGACAAGAACACATGTATATTTCTTTCAAAAATAACCAAGTAAGGTAACTCGAATATGTCTATCCTAATCACAAATCTATTCTATGATGCCTAGATTCAAGAACTTGCTCTATTCATCCTTATATAAAATTTATAGTTCTCATTTTCGAGTTCAACTATAAAATTGTAGATAGTACTCTATTATTAGCTACGCAATAAAATAATTAAGTGCAAGATTGAATAAACAAATTAATATGATAAAGTCAAGCAAAACAAGTTGTTCTAACTATTGCTTCATTTTAACATTCAAGGTGAACACCTATAGAGTAAGAAATAGTCAAATAGATTAACACCTGAACAAAAATAAATAAGGGCTTATTTCAGACAAATAACTAATTTCTAAATCTCCAGCGACAACGTTAAAAACTTGTTAGGTCCAAACACACATGTAAGTATATGCAGTCGACAAGTAATAAAGTAATAAAAAATATCATTCCCACGAGGATTTATTATCAACTATTTGCCAATCTAAGCTATTTATATATTTAATCCTCAAGTGAGTGTGAATATGCTGATTGTGATTTTTATAACTAAACTACTACAAACTAATAAGGAAGAAAGAAAATAAGAGCGCAAGTAGAGCAAATAAACACTTAGGAAGAATTCAATGAGATGGAGATATTCCAGGGTTATGGGATGAACGTTCTCCTATTGCGTTTTTCAGGTTGATATAATCATTTGACTTATCTAATTTGTTGATTAGCAGGGTTTATTATGCTCGCGAAGTTTTTTTGATGCTTCGCTCGCCTATTGAAGCCAACCTAAAACTATATGTCTATAGAATCAAACTTGATAAGAATGTATGTATATTTCCTGCTAAAGTAGCCAAGTAAGGTAACTAGAATATGTCTATCCTAATCACGAATCTATTCTTCGATGCCCGAATTCAATAACTTACTTTATTCAACCTTATATGCAATTTATAGTTCCCACTTTTAAGTTCAACTATAAATTCGTAGATAGTACTCTACGCAGTAGTATAATTAAGTGCAAGATTGAATAAACAAATTAATATGATAAAGTCAAGCAAAATAATCAGTTGTCAATTTACAATAGTGAAGAACGACCCATAACCCAGAATAATGAGGTTCTTAGTCACTCATGTTCATAACAATTATCAAAATATTATATTCAAACATAAAAGCTATGAATACTAGAAGAAGAATGGAAGAATGAATGAATTTCGTGCTCCCGAGTGTTTCGTACTTGTATTTCTCCCTCAAAGTTGTGTCCCTCTTGCCAAAATAGGTTTAGGTTTAGTTTATACGAGTTGGGGGTGTCCTGGGGTCGAAAAAATTGAGTCCCCGGCGAAATAGAACAAATTCATGTCACCATCGTCCAAGGTAACATGGGGTGCTAGCCCTAGCGCTAGAGTTTTGGAGCTTCTGACTTGTGCGCAACAGGTAGCACCCCAAGCTGCCTGTGGCATTACTTTGTAATGTTCTTCCTTTTCTTTCCCTTTTCGCTTCAAGTCACGCACCATCGTCCAAATTATCTCCAGATGATTCCTACACACAAAAATACCACTAATTAGCACAAACCATTATATTACACATCTAAAATCTATGAAACATGAGTAAAATACGAGGCAATATGCATATAAATATACATACTTTTAGCCGAATATCAGGCTCAAAGGGTTTAACTAGGGATAACAAGCATTAGGCGCAATAGAAAGCTCAAATGGACCAAGAAAAGCCTACAATAATCTTTCAAATCAAGCAAACCTAGAATTTCGCCTTGAAACACATTCGGGGCAAGTTCTAGACCATCCACTCAAATACTTGGACTAGCAACAAAAATTACCTCATCTCTCATGAAGAGGCCATGCATGACCCTAAGTGGATTGAGGCCATGGATCAAGAACTGAAGGCATTAAATGAAAACAAAACTTGGAGTTTTGTAGATCTACCTGCAGGCAAGATAGTTGTAAGATGCAAGTGGGTGTTCAAAGTCAAATACATTGTGAACTGTGAGGTGGAAAGATTTGCAAGGTTGGTGGCCAAGGGCTACACACAACATGAAGGTCTTGAGTATCAGGAAACTTACTCTCCTGTAGTCAAGATGGTGACTATCAGAGTTATTTTGTCTCTAGCAGCTATGCATGAATGGAAGCTTCATCAGATAGATGTCTTCAACGCTTTTTGGCAAGGGGACTTGGTGGAAGATGTGTACATGATTCCACCACATGGCCTTGTCAGCAAGGGGAGTATCAACAAGTCTATAAGCTTCAAAAGTCCTTGTATGACCTCAAACAGGCCTGTATATAGTGTAACCTAAAGCTTATTGAGGCTTTGACTGCTTTTGGGTTTGTACAAAGCCTCCATGAGTACTCTCTTTTCACCAAAAAATCTGGACAAGATCAGATTTTTGTATTAGTGTATGTTAATGATATCTTAATCAGTGGCTCCAACCCCACTATGATAGAAGCTGCAAAACTCATGTTACAACACTATTTCAAGATCATGGACCTGGGGAGATGAAGTACTTCCTTGGCCTTGAAATTGCTAGAAGCAAATGGGGAATTCTAGTTTGCCAGAGAAAATTTGCACTGGATTTGATTGGTGATCTTAGCTTAGCTGGATTTAAAATAGCAGGCACTCCATTGGAGGTGAATCAAAGGCTCACTAGTATGGAATTTGATGAAGAAGAAACATGCACTGGTAGACAAGATGAGTTGTTGAGTGATCCTACCAGCTATTAGAAATTGGTAGGAAAGTTACTTTATCTCACTTTGGCCAGACCAAACATAGCTTATGCTATGCAAAATCTGAGTCAATTCATGCAGGCTGGGTAGTGAGGTATCTAAAGAAACCAATGGAAGGGGCTCTAAGGGTAGTGAGGTATCTAATGAATGCACCAGGCTGGGTATATTGTTATCCGCTAAGGCTTCATCACAACTCACAATACATTGTGATGGATATTGGGCTACTTGCCCAATGACAAGGAAGTGAGTCAGTGGATTTGTGGTAAAATTTGGAGATTCCTTAATCTCTTGGAAATCAAAGAAGCAAAATATCATTTCAAGAAGCTCAGCGGAGGTAGAATACAAAAGCATGGCAAATGCAGTGGCTGAGATAGTTTAGTTAGTGAGACTATTCAAGGAGCTAAATTTTGATGTGGATTTACTAATGGAGCTATTCTGTGATGACAAAGCAGAAATTCAAATAGCAGCAAATCTTATATACCATGAAAGAACTAAGCACATAAAAATTAACTGCCACATCATTAGAGAGAATGTGCTAGAAGGCCTTATTCATACGGTCCATGTTCCTTCCACTCTGCATCTAGCAGATATCCTGACAAAAGGACTTGGTAAATCACATCATGGTTACTTTTTGTCCAAGCCGGGAGTGTTAATCGCTTCTCAACACACAGCATGAGGGGGATGTTAAGAGGAATGATGACGTGGCATAGTTAGTTAGGTGTGAGTTAGTAGTTGGCTGTACAGATTTATTAGTATTTAATTATTTGTTAGTTATCAGTTAGTAGAAAATGCACTGTATAAATAGTGATGTACATCTCATATGAAAATAAGCGGAAATATTCCAGAACTCTCTTCTCCTCCTCTGTTCCATAACTCTCAATTGCTCGGGCTAGAAACTTCCATGGCTTCATCTCAACAGCTACATTATGCCCATTTCTTTTTGTCTTCGACCGGTCGTAAAAGGAAAGAAAAATAACTAAGATAATATATGTCTGAGCTTTCACTGCTTGATTCACTGATTTGCAAAAGACTTCCTGGTGGAATCGAAGTTGAGATACTTAGGGATAACATTAACTTGAACTTGTATATTCAGTGGCAGAGACACCTTGAATCAAATAGTGTTATCCGACATCGTTTCATATAATTTATTTTTGTTTAATAGGCTAATTTTTTTTTTTATATATATTAATAATAAACATGCATACATAATAGGCTGCCAACACCAATAGGAAGTAAAGCCTTCAATAGCGCACAGCGCCAGATCAGAACTTGTGTACAAGCCGAATTAAAATAATAGGTCGACATTATTTACCAAAAATTCTGCATAAAACCAATGAAAATTACAAAGGTAATAATTTACTCAAACTTGGTCTGGCTGAGTCGCGTGTTTAGTTTTTGTGACCTTTAAGCTGGCCTTATATTCACCATAGAAATAAGAGGCGAAACCCCAAAGACACATAGCTAAAGCCATCCACTTTTCTGCATTGAAGCTTTCAGGTAAGAACATCACAGCAAAGATCTGTTGTACTGGAACTAGAAGAGAGTTAACTATCCCTGACAATAGAGCTGAGGAACTGAAGATCAGTCCAAGATTTCCAATAATCATAATTTGCAAAGCTATTGCTGATAGTGCTAATATCATATAATACTTGTTCTGCCCCAGTCGAAATTCTCCAGCCTCTCTATGGATGGCCTGCATATATTTTAAAAAATATAGTAAAATGCATGAAGTCATATCCCACTTGATTATCTTTGAAAACAACTAGATATGTAAAAGCTTTATACTTTTCATTCTAAACCAAAAAAAGCTCATTTCATTGAGACTCTACTTTTTTCATTTCATATTACTACATCTTTCCACTATTTATGGCACTCTTTCTTCTTTACTTTTTGACGATCCCCTCGTGATCATATTTGAAAAGAACTAAATAAAGGATCTTTATAAAAGATTGTGTTTCACTCTGAACCTAGAAAGTTCTTGTCAGTGTAACTGATCAGCTTTTTTCCTATTATACATATTCCACTAAATTGATGATAATCCCTCTGTTTCAATAAAAGGGAAGTTTAAATTGGTAGAGTTTAAGAACTAAATATAAACTTTTGAAACTTGTGGTCAAAATATGTCATAATGTTTGTGTGATTATAAAACTATTAAAACATATATCTTTAAACATGACATAACATATATGTTTATGTAGTTATAAAA
Source organism: Nicotiana sylvestris (assembly GCF_000393655.2). Lineage (NCBI taxonomy): Eukaryota > Viridiplantae > Streptophyta > Magnoliopsida > Solanales > Solanaceae > Nicotiana > Nicotiana sylvestris. The sequence continues at coordinate 55,063,969 of NC_091066.1, read as the reverse complement.
GTTTCTCATTAGGGCATGTATAAGATAAAGTTAAAAATGTTAATTGTTTGCAAATTTAAAAGTGTGTCGTCCATTTCAGAATAAACTAAAACTAAAGTATGTAACATAATCTGGAATAGAGGGAGGGAGGGAGAGCATATTATTTTAATATATTTCTCACAACTATTTGTAATAATTTTCTTTCATCTATCTATTCAACTTTTGAATATAATATGATGATTTCTTTATCATACTAATTTATCATAGCACAAATAATTTAACTTCTATATGATAACAGTGTAAGCTTTTGTAAACAACCTATTGTAACAGATTAAAGTACTACTCTGATAAAATGGAGGTAGTAGTACGTTATTATGAATATCAACATGTCTACTGAAATTTTAGAGACAAATATAGCCTAAAAAGATGTTATAGTAGTAATTCTATACCTGAAAATCTTCATTAATAATCATGGCGACGACACAAAACAAAGTGGAGAAGATGCATATAAGAAACTGCATTTGCATGACAAGATCAAACGTAACAACAACTCCAGCTTTGATATGGCTATACTCCACCCCTGCATTTACAAATCCATGAAGAGCAGCACCGACAATTGTCATGACAAACCCTAAAACGTATTGACGATTCGACTCTCCTTTAGGCCTATCTCCATTCATGTGCAGCCCTAATATGATTGATCCAAATGTCATCAAAACCACAGCATTTATAGAATAATGTGTGAACTTATGTTTCACGAAAAAATAAGCGAAAATCGCCGTGAAAGCCAGTGATGTTGAAGCGAGGAGGGAGGAAATTGAAACGGGAAGATAAGACATGCCGAAAGTGTAAAGGTAGCTACAAACACAAAAAAGGAGACCTAAAATAGCACTGGCTAATATTAGTTTTGGTGTGAGTATAACTCTATTAGTTTCTGTTTTAGCTTTTCTTCTTTTTGCATAAGAAATGGCAATTGGCAAAACCAAGATTGGAAACCCTGCTGTAAGCAAAAAAGCTTGCAACCATTTCCTTTTTCCACCATGCAAAAAGTAAATCCTAACAAGCATAACACCTGCTATTTGGCCAACTGCCATGAAGATGCAGTTGATGAAAACAAGCAGTGTTTTGATTGACATGAAATTCTTGAGTTTCCTAGGCTTACATTTTTCCCCTCTTGCTTCCCTTTGTATGTCCATTTTTTTTTTCTCTACTCTTGAGAGATTTCTGTGTTATCAAGATATTTATTCTAATTAGAGAGATTTCTGTGTTATCAAGAAATGAGACTGCTCATTTGCCGAAATAATTAATTGAACGGATAAGACAAAGAGAGAAAGCGTAATCTAACTTTTATACCATCTACATCTACATATATAATAAAGGTGGGAATGAGATGTGGCATCTCTCCTAATTCAGAAAATATATTTATCTATTTTCTCAATTTTTTGGGGTTCTTCTCATTTTAAAACTATATATTTAATTTTTGAACCCAATTTTTTTTTTTTAATTATAGCTCCATAATAAATAAGGGAAGAGAGAAAACAATAATACCATAACTAAAAGATGTCCGTTTTTAGCTACCAGATCAATCTTGACCAATTATTATATCCGTTTCAATTCGTTATTATGATCCTATTATTACTAATTAATGCACCAACACTAATTCTATTACAATTGCTCTGCCTAATTTTACGTTACAATTTATTCCTGTTATACTCAATGAAAGTTACAAATTGAATTGGTTTACTATAAATATAAGCAAATCTTTTCCATCACATAACTTTCGTTTATTGTTCCTTATCAATCCTTCACTCTGTATAAGAAATCTTCTTCTTCTTTTTTTAAACTCTTTTTCCAGTTATTCGCATTCTTACCCCAGTTATTATTTTGACACAAATTGTGTGCATAACTTTTATTGACTAGGAAATGGAGTGGGAGAGTAAGGAAGAGAAGTGCATAGATATTATTTTTGGGAGTATGGATTCAAATTCAAGTTTTCTACAGAGGTCATATTACTATAATGGTTTGTTGCATAGTTTGCTACAGAGGCTATATTTTCTCAACCAGAAAAATTGAGAAAATATGTTTAATCTATATGCTCTCAAAAGCAAATGAGAACCTAAAAAAATGTGATTATTTTTTCAGTTCAAAACAAACAATACGATTTGTGTGCATATGCAAATAGGAGATAGAAGGAACTTAAAAGGCACTCAACTCAATTAGTAGGGCTTTTGTTCGGCAATTTATTCAAATTATCCTTGCTTCTCGCGTTCTCCGTGTGGTTGCGGCTATATTTATATATCTCAAATTGTGGTTTTTTCTTTATTTCTCTCTATTGAGTTTATGGAGTAATTAGTGATAGTGTGTGTTGGAATGGAAGGAGCAATTAATCAAAAATTCAATTTTTAAAGATTTTCCATAAGATTAATAGGAGGAGGAAGAGGAATTGATTTGGTTATTTATGGAAGGATAATTTTTTATGTTACGGCGTGATTGAATGGTATTTATATGAGAAAAAAGTAAACAAGAAAATTTTAAAAATGTGTATTTTGATTTACAACTTATAATATATTTTATTATATATGTAAAAATATATGAGTGATATTCTATATATATATATAGAAAATGACTATGATATTTGGATGAGAAGGCTAATAAAACCTAGAATAATAGTTGCCGCCACTTGGATCATCGCAAATGTTTACAAGAAGGACAATAGAATTCTGGCATTTTGAGCTGTCTAATTTTTTGGTCTCTCTAAATTCAAAAGGATAAATTTGAACGAGGCATAACACATTATAAGAGCAATATCAATACGGAAAAGAGAATAACTCTTGAGAAACATTTAAGTGCTGATGCACTTTGTGAGATGAGAAAAAAGGTGGAAAAGAAGGAGGTATACTAATATATGTTAGAAAGTGATATTTGAATTTTTTAAATATGGTACATAAATAAAGGAAAGTATAAGGAAAAAAATAATCAAGAGAGAAATTAAAATTTTGGATTTTTCATGAGTTAGTAGGAGGAGATCGGTAATAGAAATGATAGAAGGGTGTAAATACGAGAAAGAAAAGCAAAAAAATAAATAGAGAAGATAAGCAAAGGTAAGTAAATGAAAAAGAGGGCCAGAAATTGTGGGAAGTGGAAGATAATATTGGAATGAATATAAGATCGTAAAAATAATAATAGATAAACAAGAAAAATAATGAAAGGAAAAAATAAAATCTCAAAATGCCAAAATAGTAATGAGAATATAGTAAAAAAAACTTTTTTGCTTTTTCTTCATTTCTTAAAATAGAATAAAGTCTATTTTATTTTTTATTTTTATGAAAGTAAGGAGAAGAAAATCAACAATTGGACATAGATTTATCCACTTCCTAAAATTTTGAAAATATAAGTTTCGAACTTAAATATATCTATTAGAAATCTTAAGAAAATAATCATGATAGGAGGCCAAATTAATTTTAGTGCCTCCAAGAAGTAGAGAAAATAAATTTTGACCACACCATTTAATTTATTGGATATAATTATTTATCAAAAGAAAATAAGACTAAATCGATTGATTACTTTTGTTATTTTTTATTAACATATTAAAAATTGATCAAATCGTTAACTTAACTACGCGAAGCGTGGTCAATTCACTAGTAGGAGTAATAAATTAAAAGATTCATACACTATCAGGTTAGGTGAGATTATCTATGAGTAATTATTGCTAACAATAAGTAAAACAAGTTGTGTAGAAAATAAGACATGCAATTGCTACATGTAACGGCCCGGCCGGTCGTTTTAAGAATTTACGCTCTGATCCCTTATTAACTACTTTTTCCGTATTTGTTTCTGCTATTTTGATTTGTCGGGATGATTTGTTTTGAATTTCGGAGTGTTTTGGGACACTTAGTCCCTAAAAGAGAGTTTAAGCTTTAAAATTTGGACCGTAGTCGGAGTAGTATGAAGACGGCCTCGGAATAGAATTCCGTCAGTTCCGTTAGCTCCGTTGGGTGATTTCGAGCTTAGGGGATTGTTCGGATGATGTTTTGGAGGTCCGTAGCTTATTTAGGCTTGAAATGCCGAAAGTTGAATTTTTGAAGTTTCCGGTTCGATAGCGAGATTTTGATATCGGAGTCAGAATGGAATTCCTGAAGTTGGATTAGTTCCATAGTGTTGAATGTGACATGCTTGTAAAATTTTAGGTCATTCAGACGAGGTTTGATAGAGTTTTTGATCGAAAGCGGAATTTGGGATTTCTTGGAGTTCTTAGGCTTGAATTCGATGTTAATTTGGTGTTTTGATGTTGTTTTGAGCGTTCCGAAGGTTGGAACAAGTTTAAATGACGTTTTAGGATTGGTTGGCATATTTGGTTGAGGTCCCGGAGGCCTCGGGTGTGTTTCGGATGCTCAACAGGTCATTTTTGGACTTAGAAAATTGCAGATTTTCTTCTGTTGTGTTGCAGAGAGAACCTTCATCGCGAGAGGGTTCTCGCGTTCGCATAGAGCATCTGGGTGAAGCAGCTGAATCGTGCTTCGCGTTCGCGATGATGTCCCGCACTCGAGAAGGTATGGAGACTTTGGTCTTCGCGTTCGCGACATGGTCCTCACGTTCGCGTAGGATCCACTAGTGTAAGCTACGCGTTCGCGAAAGAGGAAGACTAGCCAGTGGATTTTTGTGCATCGCGTTCGCAACAATGGTCTCGTGTTAGTGAAGAAGAACGTGTCTGGGCAGAACATAAATTTCAAAATCGAGGATTTTGAGTTCATATCACAAAATTGAATTGGGAGCTCGGTAGAAGGCGAATTTTGGAGAGATTTTCGGAGAAAGTTTGTGGGTAATGATTACTAACTCCTTTTTTCTTATAACCCATTAATCTAAACGTGAATTCATCATCTAATTTCAAATTTTGGGTGAGAAATTAGGGAAAATTTTGAAAAGGTTCTTAGACCTAATTTGGGGTTTTGATTAAGATTTTGGCATCGGATTTGGATAATTTTGGTATGGTTAGACTCGTGATTTAATGGGGGTTCATAATCCGTAACTTTTACCCGATTCTGAGACATGAGCGCGGGGGACTTTTTTGGCCGATTTTCTTAATTTCGCGTGTTAGCATCGAATTAATTAGTGGAATTAGTTACTTGAAGTTATATTTGCATTATGCAATTGATTTGAATAGATTTGGCCATTTGGAGTTGAGTACTCGTGGCAAGAGTGTGGTTTCAGGTTGATTTTGAACCGGTTCAAGGTAAGTGGCTTGCCTAACCTTGTGTGGGGAAACTCCCCTTAGAATTTGGTACTGTTGATATATGAAATGCGGTGAGGTGACGAGTGTGTATGTGCTAATTATTAAAAATCCTATTTTCATTAAGTAACTATAATTTTGTTTCCTTCCATGTTTATATTACTTGTAATTTAAGCCTACTGTTAGCTTAGGGAAGCATGTCTAATTGACTTAATTGCTTTACTTGCTCAACTGCTTTATTTGAATTTTGTGCAGCATGCTATGTTAGAAATATCTGTTTTACCTTTGTATGAAATTAGATTTAATTGAATACTCTTCGTGTTGCTGCTGTGTTTACTTTGGGACTACGGGCGATATTCTGGTAGATCCCCCTTGCCTATTTATTTGGGACTATGGATTGTATTCTGGTAGATACCCCTGCACATTTATATTGGAACTACGGAACTGCACCCGGTAGATTTTCCCGGTACTAGATACTTACATTTGAGACTACGGATCGGGATTCCGGTAGATCCCCGCGCACTATGAGTTGGACTACGGGACGAAACCCGGGAGATCCATTGGATATTTATATTTGGGGATTATAGGACGGTGTCCTGAGAAATCCCCGATTGCTATCTCTGTGTGGAGTTACTTTCTTATCTGTAATTTTCTATCTGTTGTATTTGTTGTTATTCTTATTATCTTGTGTTACTTCATATTGTTAGCATTTAATTATATTGTCGTATTCTATATTGTTTTACCTTGCTTTTCAGCTATAATCGGTAAGGCCCTGACCTTCCTCGTCACTACTCGACCGAGGTTAGGCTTGACACTTACTGAGTACCGCTGTGGTGTACTCATGCCCTTTCCACACATATTTTTCAAGTGCAGATCCAGGTTCTTCGGCTCCGCCCTACCATCCTTGAGGCGAGGCGATCCTTCAGAGATTTCGAGGTATATCTGCCGCGTCTGCACACCGAGGAGTCCCTCTCCATCCTCTCTTGTAGTTACAACCCTTCTATATTCACTGTTTTAGACATACTGGAGTTAGAGCACTATGTAGTATCCTTAGCTTGTGATTTCATGAGATTCCGGGTTTTGGGAAGTTGTTCAGTTTTTTGAGATCTTGTGTTAGTGTATGCCGAGCGACATCTCAAACTATGCCGAGCGGCATCTCAAACGCTTCTATATTTGTATATTTTTAGTTTTTATTAGTTTCTCCCCATTTTGTTTCTTTTTCCGCAATTGTTAGGCTTACCTAGTTGTAGAGATTAGGTGCCGTCACGACAGTTCACAGAGGGCGAACTTGGATCATGACACTACAACACATTAAATGACATGCAATTGCTCTAACAAATTAAATTTTATATTGTGATAATGTAATTTTTATACTAACAATGTCTATAATAAGTTAAATCAGGATATGAATAAGCTTTGGACGTGTAAAATAATAAATAATTATCGTCAAATGGAGAGGCTGGTTGTTGCGCAAGCCACTTATGTAAAGGAAGAAAAGTAGAACATCCTAGTAATAAGTGACTAGAATATCGATCAAAGCATTGTTAATTAATTCAAATGAAATCTTATAGTGTCAAAGTTAGATATTCTCCCTTTTAGCAAAAAGTAATGCCAATAATGCTAATTAGGGGTTCATAAAAATTCGAAAAATCGAACCAAACCGAAAATCAAATCAAACCGATAAAAAAAGTTGATATTTTTTTGTTTGGTTTGATTTTGGTTTTGAAATTTAAAAACCGATCAAATTTGGTTTGATTTTGGTTTTAATAAAAAAAATTCGAACCAAACCGAATATAAGAGTAGCTATTTTAAATTTATTATTACATATATATATATATATACTTTTATACAGAGTTTCAAATATTTTATAGTAAATGTTAATCGTTTGCGCTTTTAGTACAGTTCTTTACCTTTACATTCTAGTTTGATTGATAGTTTTCTTTTGTTAAGTGTAAGAATCTATTTGATTCATCACTATTTATTTTTAATTGAGTTCTTAAATTATTCATCACTATTTGATTCAATTATCATCAATATATCTTGGTAAATAATAGATTTCTCAAAGGGCAATTGATTTGATAGTGTTACGTTGAAAATGTGGTCGCCGAAATGTGTTTTGATAGTGTATGTCTTATATTTAAGAAAAACTGACAAATAACCGAAAAACCCGAAAAACTAACATAAACCGAATTGAGAAAGAACCAATTTAATTGGTTTGGTTTGGTTCTAATATTTGAAAAACCGACTTACTTGATTTGGTTTCTTATTAGGAAAAAATCAATCCAAACCCCTCTAACGCTAATTATTGCTATGGTTACTCTTTTGATTACGTCACTACTCTCTTTTTGTAATCTAGATAATTTGGAAAAGTTTCAATTGTGAAAAAGTGGATTACCACTAAGGTAACCACTATTCTGCTCCTTGTTTTTCGTACAAAAGAAAAATGTACACTGTTATATATAGATCATTCAATTATATGATAAGTGATGTTTGTTTACCTTTTTTATTGTTGAATCCTTCCATCCTGGCTTTCCTCTCCTAGCTACTGTCGTGCATTAAAAACAAAATAACAGAGGAGGGATGCATAAATTTGTAACCTCCAATTCTAACGGTCGTTACACGCTTGAACTTGTTGGCTATCTTGAATGGAGTTCAAGCTCAACTGCCAAACAGACGTGTCGTGGAAGGCTTCGAAACTGAAGGGAGAATAGTAATTTTGAATAGAAAAAGTATTTATGGCTATTATTGATGGCATTTGGTATTTTGGTAGTATATTATGAATTGGCTAATATTGACAGCATCTTTTGCGCTAAAAGGCCAAAATGGATAGTTTTTCCTTCGGAAAATATATTAGTAAAAATGGCATGGGGTAGCCACTATTTAAGGTGATATTTATTCTTTATCAAGCAATTTTAATGTTGAGTAAAAATAATCACTACTTTATCAAAATTAATATGAAAAGATATTTTTACCCTTTCTTCCATTGCTTTTCTTCTCAAACCCTCGCTTCTCTCTCTGCATCGAATACATTGGCTCTGGTTTCTTGATTAAGAACTAAACAAGCTGGGTGTACCTTCCTCTACAAACTTAGACTTACAAGATCATAAATTAAGGATTGCTAGTCCTTAACTTACAGTAACAAGCTCATACGTTAAGGACGCTTGGTCATAAACTTAGAGTTGGAAGTTCAAAAATTAAGACACTTGGTCCTTAACTTAGAGTTACACGCACATAATTAAGGACATATAGTCCTTAACTTAGAGTTACAAGCACAAAAATTAAGGACAGGTAGTCCTGAACTTCGAGTTCCAAGTTCTAAATAAGGACATGTAGTCCTGAACTTATACTTACAAGCTCATAAAATTAAGGACAGTTAGTCCTGAACTTATAGAACAAGCTCATGAATTAAGGACAGCTAGTTCTGAACTTACCGTAACAAGCTCATAAGTTAAAGACACTTGGTCCTGAACTTTATGAGCGGAAGGGTATTTTTTGTCCGAGCGGGTAAAGTTTATTAAAGTAATAGCTAAAGACTAAAAATATTTTAAATAATAGCTTAAAAATAAATATATGTATTATTAGTGGCTAGTTGTGCACTTCTCCCAATATATTGCTGTGTATTGGGCCTGCTTAACTCTGAGTGGTCCATCATCTCATAATTAGATTTGGGTCCAAAATAAGAACTTCTCAGTTGCAGTTCCAAGAGTTGGCCCATTATCCCTCAGCTTCATGAGGTGAGACGCACCAGGCCTAAGTTGGGCTTGACTTTCTCTGTACTGGAGGTTTGATCTCCTCGTTATTCGGGGCTTTTGTATCTATACCCACTTTTTGTGTCACGTTTTAATTTGTATCCGTTTTGCAAAAAAAATTGCAAGCGTACCCGCTTTTCCGCATAACTCCAGCATATCGGACTGAAGTAGTCGGACCTGAAGTTTAGCTCTAGAGCTGAAGTTTTTGTTTTGTAACTAGCGAACTTCAGCTCTAGAGTTGAAGTTTTTGTTTGTAACTGGCGAACTTCAGCTCTAGAGCTGAAGTTTTTGTTTTTGTAACTGGCAAACTTCAACTTTAGAGCTGAAGTTTTTGTTTTTGTAACTGGCGAACTTCAGCTCTAGAGGTGAAGTTTTTGTTTTTGTAACTGGCGAACTTCAGGCCTAGAGCTGAAGTTTTGTTTTGTAACTGGCGAACTTCAGCCCTAGAGCTGGAGTTTTGTTTTGTTCAGCAATGTGTGATTGTAAGCACGTGATTTTTGCCCTATATGAGAATTACTCCCAAAAAAATAAAAAATAAAATGATTTTTCTTTGGTGTGCAATTTTGTGATATTTTGTGATATTTTGAATAATTATTTGTATTTGTCTGTGCATGTTTATTTGCTAAATTAATAAAAAATACAAAAATATGTCGCATTTTGCATGTAGGATTTAATTCTACAATTGTTAGTAATTAAATTTGTTTTACAAAAATTAAAAATTACAAAAATAGGCATCGTTTGCATTTTTAGCATTTAATGTCCAAATATACAATTTTATGCTTAATTAATACTTAATTGTGCGTTAATTGTTATTGGGAGTTAATTTGCGCTTTTATAACTTAATTTAGTTCTCAATAATAGTTTAAGTATTTTTATAATTTAGTTTTAGAAAAATAAAAGAAGAAAAGAGAGCGAAAATATAAAGAAAGTCGGAATTGGGCCTCTTCTTCAATTTCAAGCCACATGCCCAAAAAAAAAAATGGCCCAATCTTCCCTACGACCCAGTCCATTTCGAACTGGGGCGACCCAGTCCATAACCCAAAAGACCCAAACCCCTTTTGTCTTACATTTTACAAAACAAAACAAAAATTAAAAGACAAGAAACCCTAAAACTAAAGAAAACATCCGCCCCCACACCCATTTTTGCTCTTTCTTCTCCAAAAGCTCAAAGACCCCATCCATGGCTGCCCTCGTTACTTCCCTTCAAACTCGACGACCATGGCTTCTTCAGTTGGTGCTGCTGCTCTTTCTTCTTCCTCGACCTCACCTTCGTCATCTTCTCCGCCATTGTTGCGTCGACCATAGTTGCTCACGCAGCTGTTACTGCGCTGCCTTCGGCCTCATCAGCCTCGTCCAGTTCCCCCCCGTTGCTGCACCTTCACGATTTAGCGAGCAGCCATGACTGCGACGAGCTGCGACGAGCAGCCATGAGCGTTCAGCTGCAACGAGCTGCGACGGGCAGCCATGAGCGTTCAGCTGCGACGAGCTGCGACTAGCAGCCATGAGCGTTTAGCTGCGACGAGTTGCGACGGGCAACCATGAGCGTTCAGCTGCGACGATCTGCGACGAGCAGCCATGAGCGTTCAGCTGCGACGAGACTGCTCCAAACGGATGATGATTGCTCCAGCTTCGGCGTGGACATGGATACCATTGCACCACCTCAATATCGAGCAGCTGTCCGTCGACCTCCCCGTCGACTTGGTCGCCCCTGCTTCTCCTTTTCCTCCAGTGATGCTGCGTCGAACCCCCATTGTTACTGTTGCGACGTTGCTTCAGTCAAGTTCTTAAAGTCGTTTGTTCGTCGTTAAGTTCGTTGTTGAGTCCGGGCAGATTTATTCCCATTATTGAGGGTTATCGAAACAGTCCATACAATCGAATTCGTCGCTGTTCATCTCCGGTTAGTAGATTTTTGAGTTTTATTTTGTCCGTATTTTGTTTTGATATTTTCGAATCTAAAATCGGCAAATGTTTGTTTTGTTCATGTTTATGTTTAGATATTTGATTTTTGGTCTTGTTCATGTTCATGTATTTTTGTTGAATTAATTTTCAGATTTCAAATGGAAGTTAATTAGTTATTTTTCATGTTTATTTCATGTTTGTATTGTTGTTTAAGTGAACATTTGTTATTGTTTAAGTGAGTATTTGTTAGTTTGATGTTTGTTAGATTCAAATTGAAATTTAATTAACTATTTCTTCAATTTGTTTCATGTGTTTATGTATTGTTAGAAATTGTTAATATTGTTAAGTTTAAGCTTAAGTTCATAATTGTTTATTCGTCGATCTTGTTATTTGTCTAAAAGAATTTAGTTGTGTTTAGAGAAATATGTTGGTTTAATCGTTTAAATCCATCATGTTTGTTGTTTAAAATAGATTTAATTCATGTTCATACTTTGTTTGATTGTTCTTGAATCCGAAATTTGTATAGCTTGATTTCTTGTTTACCATTTGTGATTATTTCTTGAATTTGTCTCATAAAGTTTAATATAGGAATTGTTGTTGTAATGTTGTTAGAGTAGTTGATTTTAAGTTCAATATTATTGAATTTAGAAATCAAAATATACTTGTTTGTTGTTGTTGTTGAATCCGAAAATAGGATTGTTTGTTGCTAAAATATTGTTCAATCAAATTTTAGTTGTTCTTTGTTGTTCAATTTGTGTTCATGTGATTTGTTGTTGAAATGTTGTTGAAATCATGTTCATGTGCTTTGTTGTTGAAATGTTGAAGAAATCATGTTCATGAAATTTGTTGTTTGAACATTGTTAGAAATTAATCATATTGTCTATATTTTGGTTAAGTTTGATTAATTGATGTGTTATAGCTGATGGGTAGTTTGGTAATTTGCAGTACGTTCAGGGGTAGTTTGGTAATTTCAGTAAGGTCGGAGGGGTAGTTTAGGAATTGTACATTTTGTAATTGTTTATTTGAAGCATGAGAGACAAAATGAAATGGGGTGGGTTGTGATATGATTATTTAATATAAAGGGGGGACAAGATTTAATTTAAGGGGAATCTTGCATTATTTTAAATGAAGTATGGGGGACAAAATGAAATGAGGTGGTGCGATATGTTTATTTAATGTAATGGGGATGAGTGGAAAGATAATGGGTTGGGTAGAGAAAAAGTATGGATTTTAATTAATTGAAAGGTTTATGGGATGAGTTATAAAAGAGAAGTCTTGAAATCAGATAGAAGGGGGACAGACAGAAAAAAAGAGAGATTAGAGAAAAAAAGAGCTGAACATTTATTCCGAAAAAAAAACATTGAAACTCTCAAGAAAAGAAAAAAAACCTACAAAGAAAATAAAAAAAAGTTGAAAATTAGAAGAGAAAGTAGTACACACCTGATAAATATTCTGGTATACTGGTGTAGAAATTAAGGGTTGAAGATTAACTAGCCTTTCAAAAATCTGAAAATTTCCCTTGGTTTCTGTTCGTTATTTTCGGCATTCCTGGATTTTATTTTGAATTTTTCAAATCTGTCACTGGGATTTCCGTTGACTGGTTATTGCTGGTTATTGTCGCTGTTGCTGTGTTACATATTACGTTGCTGACTTTCTTCTTCTTGTATTGACAATATCAGGTACACAACTGTAATTTTGGCATTTTGTAAGCTGAAATGAAGAATGGAGTGTTAAATTTTTAAGTTAGTTTAATTTTTTTTTGTATTGTATTTAGGTCATTATTCTGTAAATCACTGTCATTTGGCATAATTAGGCATATTATAGCGACATATTAAATAATGCCTTAACCAGATTATTAGGAAATATATTTAAGCCCGGTTATTAATTAAAACTGTTTAATAACAAAAAATAGAAGAAATAACGTAAAAAATGGCGTTATTGAATCGGTTTGGCAAAAATTAACTAAATTCCTTATTCATAAGGTTTTTCGTCAACGATAAGTTAATCGGAATCATGTAGTCAATTTCAGTTAAAACATGAATTAGTTTGCGAATAAGTATTAGGACATGATGTGAATTAAAACAAAGTTAGTTAAGGTTAAATTGTTTAATTTTTTTAGAAATATGGTTTAGTAATCAAGTTTTTTTTTCTTTCAATTTTCAGTATTTGTAAATAATTAGCTTCAATAAGCTTAAATCTTACTAACAATTTGAATTTTAATCCAACTATGGGATAATTAGTTTATTTTTTATTTTTTATTTTTTATTTTTTGACTATTCCATGTTGTATTTATGATTATAATTTTTATTACTTTCTGTTAATATTTGTTTTTCTCTTCTATTTAATATGTTATTTTCAAGAATGTAGATATTGATTTTATATTTATAGATAAACTTAGTAATAATAAAAAAGTAGTCATTAAAGGATATTCTTAAAATAAGGAAGGATTTTGCTAAAAATAAATAGATGTAAATAATACAAATTTACAAGATTATCCAATCTCATTTATTTATTTAATTTTTTTTAAAAAAATTACTTAGAATTTGGGATGGATTGTTTAGTGAATTTCACTTCCTTCCTCAAAGATAATGACGCGCTAGACTCTTTAGGCGCGATTTAATTAATTTTACCTTCTTAAACTCGGATGCGCATTTCATGCGACCCAAATCTAAATCCTAAAACATTGAATAAAAATGTGTTCCGGATTGCGGGTGCATTTCATGTGACGTAATCCAAAGACATGTTTTAAACGATGTTCACAATTTTTTTTTAAAATAATAATAATAATAATAATAAAGTGGTAAAAAGTTAAAATTGGCACATCGGTTCATAATTGTATTAAAATCAGATAAATAAGCCAAATATGACAATTGAGCGACCGTGCTAAAACCACGGAACTCGGGAATGCCTAACACCTTCTCTCGGGTTAACAGAATTCCTTATCCGGATTTCTGGTACGCAGACTGTAACATGGAGTCATTCTTTTCCTCGATCCGGGATTAAAATTGGTGACTTGGGACACCCTAAATCTCCCAAGTGGCGACTCTGAAATAAATAAATAAATCCCGTTTCGATTGTCCTTTAATTGAAAAAAACTCCTACGCCCTTCGCGGGATCGGAAAAAGGAGGTGTGACAGCTCTGGCGACTCTGCTGGGGACTAGGACCCAGAATCTCTGGTTCAGGGTTCAGAATTCGAGCTTGGAATAATTGTTGTATTTGGCTTCGTTTGATTTTGTTACATGATCTGTGCTTAATGTGCTAATTAACTGCTTTTACCGCTTTGATATTATGTGAACTGTATATAAGCTGTGCCGAAACCCATCTCCTCTCTGAGTCTTCTAAATCATGAAGAAGGGTGCACTTCGTGTGACTTCTTTTCTGTATAGTGTCTAAATTCCCAATTTAGAACGAGGTTGGATAAGTTGCAAAGCCGGTGAAACTTCTGTATTCCCGGTACGCTGCCTCCCCCTCGGCTCGAGCTGTCCGCTCGGGTAAGCCAGGTCTAGAACAAACACCCAAGTTCTGAACCTAGAATAACTCAGTTTCATGCCGGATCCCTAATAGGAACGCTTATTTGCATCATGTGCATTTTGACTTAGGGGACTCAACACAGGGGTTGAGTCCGTCTAGGGCTAGCAACCTGAAATAAAGACCATCCTGATGCATCTTATTTGTTTTATGTGCATTTATTTGCTCGGTCTTGCATGTTGACCGGCTTCTGAGTCTCGAGAGTGTAAAATAATAATAATAATAATAATAATTTAAAATAAAATAAAATAAAAATAGCAAGTGGAGAGTTAGATGATTAATTTAGAAAAATCAGTGTCCAAGTACTGTCGAAATGCTGCCGAAATTTTGAAAAAAAAACATATATATTTTTACTTTTAGAATTGTTTGTTTGCCTAGAAAGCAGAAAGTGTGTAGGAATAAGTCTTTTATTTTAATTTGCAAAAAAAAAAAAATTCCTTTTAATCTCAAAATCCCAATTATTTGTTTAAAAGATATTCAAAATAAAATTCAAAAATATTTTTTTTGTAGTATTTCTTTCATAAATTCAGAATATTAGTTCAAAAATATTTCCTTTCTCCTTAAAAGTTTTTTCAAAAAAAAAAAAAATTAAAATCCAAAAAATATTTCTTTAGAATATAGATAGTTTTTAAGTCAAATAAAAGTTTTTCCTTCTTTAATCACTATAATAAATGTGCAGGATGAGCACAAGTCAAAATGAACCATTCTCAGTGTGTAGCGAGGTCCCTTTGCAACTCCACATGTGGTGGAATGATATGGGAAAGGATAGTATAAAGATAGTGGAAAGAGTTTTGGGAGGTTTTGTCGATCTGTTGAATATCAAGCCAAGGACAGATATCATCGAGGCTCTAATACCGTTCTGGGACCCAACACGCAACGTGTTTCGTTTTGCTGACTTTGAACTTTCACCTACACTAGAGGAAGTCGCCGGATATGCGGGGTTGAATGGGAAACTAAGAGGGCAGTATTTACTTTCACCAAGACCAGTATCTCCGCACGCGTTCTTGGATTTGCTAAGCATTAGTCGGAAGGTGCAGAATGATGATTTGTCGAAGGGATGTTGTACTCTCCAATTCTTGTATCAACGGTACGGAATTCCTCAGGGTTTGGAAGAACCAAACCTCGGATTAATTCACACTGGGAACAGAATCAAGTGGGAAGCAAGACGTACTTTGGCATTTATCACAGCATTTCTGGGAGTTGTGGTCTGTCCCCGCAAAGATAAAAAAATAGAGATAGGCCTTGTAGGGATGGCCGATGTTGCAATCAAAAGAACCGACAGTACTGTGGTTCCTTTGATTTTGTCCGAAATCTACCGAGCTTTAACTATATGCCGAGAAGGAGGCAAGTTCTTTCAGGGATGCAATCTGTTACTCCAGCTGTGGATGCAAGAACACCTCCATCACCGAGTGGGATACATGAACCACGGGTTGACTGAGAGAAACTGCATTAGCGGCTTTGAGAAACGAATGACAGGCGTCATATTTCCCGAAGGCGTCGAAGCATGGCTTGCACAATTGAGGTCAACAACAGCCGACCAAGTTGAATGGGCATTTGGGTGGTTGAATGATACTGAGGTAATATACATGGCGGCCGAGGAATGTCATGTTCTTTTGATGGGACTTCGTAGCATCCAGCCATATGCTCCTCATCGGGTATTGCGCCAACTAGGAAGATTTCAGGTAATTCCCACTGATGAGGATCTAAGCAAGCACGCCATTGAGTTGAGTCCAGGAGTCGTGTTCCCCGAAGGAAAAATTAGAAAGCTGTGGCACGAATGTAGATTCCTTGAACCCAAGACTATGGTTCGAGAGCTGGCTAAGGGTGAGGTAGACCCAAAATACGATGTTTGGTTCGGGAAAAGGTTTCAGATTCGTCAGAGGCCTGCCAAGAGAGCTCACGTACAACAATTTACGGATGATTCGCAGGAACAGTGGGGCTGGTTAGTAAGAGAGGAAGGCTACCGGGTTGAAATCGGGAAGCTGAAGCGACAAATTGAAAGGCAAATGTTTGAAAACAATGTTCAAGTAGCCTCAGAGCAGGGTGAGAAGAACAAATTAGCTAAAGAAAACCAGGCACTGAAAGCCCGAATTCGCCAAGTCGGTAAGAGTGATAGCGACCGACAGAAACGTCGTTCTGATGAAAGGTTGATAGCGGAATTGAGAAATCAAGTCAGCCAAAGCCGAGAAGACTTGGAGAGATCCCAGGCTTGTATAACAAGAATGCGGGTCAGGTGGGCCACAGTTACAACATCACGGAGAGAGCACCTATGGCAAGTAAAAAGGGGACTACGAAATGAGTGTTGCGACATTGAGAGAGATAAACTCCATTCTCAATAATCGGGTCCTCAAACAAGCCCGGGATGCTAGAACAGATAGAGAACGCTGCTATGAGTCGATAGCCCGGATGGAAGAACAAATGGAGAGGTTCCAAGAGCAGCTCATTGACAATACTCGAATATTGGGACTAAAGAATCAACGGATAGAACAGCTGTGCATAGAGAGGGATAGAATCAGGGGTAGGATCAATGATATAGGGCGCTATATCACCACGAAGTGCCTAACATGTGAAGAGATGCCTCGTGATATCCTTTTTGCCTCAGTCATGGGTTATGTCCATCAGATCATGGAGGAACTAAAAAGCTTGCAAAGAAGCCTGGCCCCCAAGCCCGCGGAAAGGCCGAATGATGCCTCGCGGGCACCAAAATTCAAAGCTTTAATGTATCCCTAGTTCAATCTTGCACTTGTTTGTTTTTCGAGTCTGTTGTCTACCCATATGATTTTTTTTCAAACATTCTCAAAAAAAAAAAAAAAAATTAAATATATATATATGAAGTCTGTATTTTTTTTGTGATGGCTTTTAATAGCATTATTTTGAGTAAAAAAAATAATAATAAAAAAACTTTGGTCTTATGGCACGAACTACGCTTGGTCTGATTCGTGCGGGGTCACGGTACGTAGGCAATCTCTATAGGATTCGACCGTAATTAAAAAAAAAAAAAAGAATATATATTTGTCAGAGCAAAAATAAGCCGGGATGATGCATGCGGTCAGAGCAAAAGCATGTTAGAAATGATTAACTGCCTAGGAGCATTGCATCCCCCTAACGTGCAATTACAATATCTGTTAAGACTCTAACACTGACAAGTTTGTTGTTTTTCCAATCAATATCAGTTAGTTGTTAGAGCGTACTGGCACCGTACCATTATCAAACAAGATCAAAAGGTCCTATACCAGAAAGCATGACTGGGTCAGACAACAGCGTTGAGTCAGAAAAAACGGCCAATCAGATGCTGAAGGAAGCCCTGGAGAAAATGGAAAAAATGAGGCTAGAAATGAATGAAATGCAGATAGCCTTAGCTAGAGCCCAGAAGGGGCAAGAACTACCCGTTACTCCTACCCTCCAACCAGTACACACGCCGGAATACCCCTCTCCCGGTCCTTCAACAAGTTTCCCAAGCCATCACTATTATCAGGGAAGAGAGGCTTATGATTCCCAAGCTCCACCTCCCACTCAAAACCCTCCTCCACCAAATGTTCCCGTCTTTGTGGCACCTCCCCCAGCTCCACTACATAGATCATCCAGTGAGCCGCTATTCCAAGCTCACGACACCCAATATTACCCTCCCGAACCCACTTTCAAAGCGCCTGAGCCATATACCTCCTCTCCCCATTTTGAAATCCCGGGAGAAGTTGAGAAACCGGTTAAGAATGCAGAACAAGAGGAGGTGATTCGTAAAGTCAAAAGCCTGGAGCAATCCTTCAGGAACATGCATGGTTTAGGAAACCAAGTTAGTGTCGCATACAAAGATTTGTGCCCTTTTCCTGATGTACAGTTGCCTGCGGGGTTTAAAATGCCGAAGTTTGACTTATATGAGGGGCACGGTGACCCAGTAGCCCATCTGCGTGGTTTCTGTAGCAAAATGAGAGGGGCTGGGGGAAAAGATGAGTTGTTGATAGCATATTTCGGGCAAAGCCTGAGCGGGTCAGCGCTAGAATGGTACACGAGGCAAGACCCCGGCCGATGGTATACATGGGATGATTTGGCCCAGGCATTCATCGGCCATTTTCAATATAACCTCGAAATAGTCCCTGATCGTCTGTCATTGTTGAAACTAGAAAAGAAGCCTGGGGAAAGTTTTAGAGAGTTTGGTTTCCGCTGGAGGGAACAAGCTGCAAGGGTTGATCCTCCTATGCGGGAGAGTGAGATGGTAGATTACTTCTTGCAAACATTGGAACCTACCTATTTTGGTCATCTAGTGACATCTGTCGGGAAGTCGTTTAATGAAGTGGTAAAGATGGGAGCCATGATTGAAGAAGGATTGAAATCTAACAAGATCTTGAGCTACTCGGCTTTGAAAGCAACCACCCAGGCCATCCAAAGCGGTACTGGTGGTGTGCTGGGAAAGAAGAAGAAAGAAGAAGTTGCTGCAGTTGAAGCTAATGTTTGGTCCAGGCACAATAACCGTCCACTCTACTACAACCAACCCAGACCCCATCACCCAAACTATCAATATACCTCATATGGTCCACCGCAACACTATTATCCACCACCAGAACCACAATTTTCTATTCACCATGCCCAGACCTACACTCAACCCCCAGTGCACTCGCAATGGCGTACACCAAGTCCCCAAAATACACAGCCACAC
Source organism: Nicotiana sylvestris (assembly GCF_000393655.2). Taxonomy (NCBI): domain Eukaryota; kingdom Viridiplantae; phylum Streptophyta; class Magnoliopsida; order Solanales; family Solanaceae; genus Nicotiana; species Nicotiana sylvestris. The sequence goes on along the minus strand of NC_091066.1, from coordinate 55,044,935 downwards.
CCACAAAACACCTATCCACCTCCCAGGGCTAACAGACCAGGAACCAGCTTCCGCCCAAACCAAGCTTTTAGAAATGAGAAGGCCCCAAACAAAAAAACATTTACTCCGCTGGGAGAATCTTACACTTCTCTTTTCCACAGATTGAAACAGTTGGGGATGCTGACCCCAGTTGAATCCAAAGCACCAAATCCTCTTCCCAGAAACCTGGACCACTCTGTTAGCTGCGAGTATTGCTCAGGGATGCCGGGGCACGATACTGAAAAATGTTGGAAGTTGAAAAACGCAATCCAAGAGCTCATTGATAATCGTCGTATTGAGGTACAGGCTCCAGAGGCCCCGAACATCAATCAAAATCCGTTACCAGCGCATTATGAGGCCAACATGATCGAACTGATACATAAGGGGGCAGAGCCTAAGAAACCTTCGCAGGTGGTTATGGTGATTCGTTCTACGGAAACCAAAGAAAAGACAGTGAGTGCAAGGCCAGTGGTTCAGTTAAAAGCAGTAGAAGACAAGCCAGTGCTAGTAATGGGAAAGGGACCGTTTGTGGCCGAGAAAAAGCAGGAGCCAGTCAAGATAGTGGTACCAAGGTCAGTATCCACGCCCGTGGTGGTTGTGAAGGGAGTCTATGTAGAGCCGGTTGTCATAAAACCGGTAGTCCAGTTACCCATGGTTGATAGCAAAGCCGTACCCTGGAAATATGACAAAGTAGTGGTGACATACAAAGGAAAGGAAATTGAGGAAGAAAGTTGTGAAGCACAGGGACTGACCCGGTCAGGACGTTGTTTCGCCCCTGAAGAGTTGAGAAAAGCTAAGGGCGCAAAAGACAATCCAGTACCAGTTAAAAAAGCTGTAACAGAAGAAGAGGCAGAAGAGTTTCTGAAAAAGATGAAAGGACAAGATTATTCCATTGTTGAGCAACTGAGAAAAACACCGGCCCAAATCTCGTTGTTGTCATTATTAATTCACTCTGATGAGCATTGCCGAGCTTTAATGAAGATATTGAATGAGGCTCATGTGCCTGACAAAATCTCAGTAAACCATTTAGAGACAATTGCCAACAAGATCTTTGAAGTGAACAGGATAGCATTTTCTGATGATGAATTGCCTATGGAAGGCACAGAACACAACAAGGCTCTCTATTTGACGGTCAAATGTGAAGGTTCAATGGTTACTCGGGCACTAATCGATAACGGGTCGAGCGCTAATATTTGCACGTTATCCACATTGAACAAGTTAAAGATTGATGAGGATAGAATCCGCAAAAATAGCATTTGTGTTCGAGGGTTCGATGGAGGGGGAACAAACACAGTAGGGGATATTGTACTCGAATTGACTATTGGCCCAGTCGAGTTCACGATGGAATTTCAGGTGTTGGATGCTGCAGTATCCTATAATCTTTTGTTGGGTCGACCGTGGATTCATGCGGCAAAAGCCGTGCCCTCCACACTGCACCAAATGATCAAATTCGAGTGGGACAGACAAGAAATTGTGTTACATGGGGAAGATCCCACATGCGCCGTGAATGATGCCATTATACCCTTTATAGAGACCGAAGATGATAAGGGGCCATGGGTGTATCAGATCCTCGACACGGTTCCGGTGAGCAGGTTGCTTGAGGGTAAAAGCATGCCATGTCCCAGGGTGTCATCTACGACCGTCATGGTAGTATCAGAAATGTTGAATAACGGGTTCGTGCCCGGGAAGGGTTTGGGGGTTGAACTGCAGGGCATTACTCAACCTGTGTCTTTGCCCAAAAATCTGGACACCTTCGGGTTAGGGTTCAAACCAACAGCAGCAGATGTCAGAAAGGCCCGTAAATTGAAGAAGAAAGCTTGGGTGCTCCCTAAACCAATTCCTCGATTGTCCAGGTCCTTCGTCAGACCGAGTATTAAGAAACAATCATTGGCAAAGATGTCAGGTTCGTTAATTGAGGCGGATGGGAATTTGGATAAGGTGTTTGAGAAAGTATTTGCTGAAGTAAACATGGTTGAGGCCGGGGAAGGGTCAAGCAGAGCAGACATACAGTACATCGGACCACATGCTAACATCAACAATTGGGAAGCTACTTCTCTTCCAGTTCGGAGGGAGTCGTGGTAGTGGGTTTTGTTTTCCTTTTGTCACCTGGATTATTCCAGGGTTTGTAATCCAGTTGTTATGTTCCGTCCGTTTGGATGAGTTAAAACCTTGTTGTCTTTACGTTTAATGAAATGCAATTTTCTTCGTCCCTAATTCTCTTTCCATTTTCTTTTCTTTTCTTTGTACAGTTCTTTTTATGCTGATATCAATGACATGACATGCATGAGGAATCTTCGGCCCAGTTTTAAAAGCCAATCTAGTTCAGAAGTAATAATACAAGAGATCGAGTGTGATGATGGGATGGATTGTAATAATGATGAAGCTTATGAGGAAATTAGTAAAGAATTAAGTCACTTTGAAGAAAAACCCAAACCTAACCTAAATGACACAGAAGCAGTTAATCTAGGGGACCAAGACAATGTACGGGAAACTAAAATAAGTGTTCATTTGGAGCCACAACTCAAGGATGAGATAATTAAAGTATTGCATGAATACAAAGACGTTTTTGCATGGTCATATGATGATATGCCGGGTCTAAGCACCGATTTGGTGGTTCATAAATTGCCCACTGATCCAGCACTCCTCCCTGTCAAGCAGAAGTTGAGAAAGTTCAAAACAGACATAAGTGTGAAGATCAAAGAAGAGATCGCCAAGCAATTTGAGGCAAGGGTCATTCAGGTTACACGGTACCCCACTTGGTTAGCCAATGTCGTGCCTGTGCCAAAGAAAGATGGCAAGACCAGGGTGTGCGTCGATTATCGAGACCTTAACAAAGCAAGCCCAAAAGATAATTTCCCACTGCCCAACATCCATATACTGATCGACAATTGTGCCAAACATGATATTGGCTCTTTTGTGGATTGTTATGCGGGTTATCATCAGATTCTAATGGATAAGGAAGATGCAGAAAAGACGACATTCATCACGCCGTGGGGAACGTATTGTTATCGGGTCATGCCGTTTGGTTTGAAAAATGCTGGGGCAACTTATATGAGGGCCATGACAACTATCTTCCATGATATGATACATAAAGAAATTGAGGTATACGTGGATGATGTGATCGTTAAGTCTAGACAGCAATCTGACCATGTCAGAGATTTGAGAAAATTCTTTCAAAGGCTTCTCAGGTACAATCTTAAGCTCAATCCTGCGAAATGTGCTTTCGGGGTGCCATCTGGGAAGTTGTTGGGATTCATAGTTAGCCGGAGAGGTATTGAATTAGACCCGTCAAAGATCAAAGCTATTCAGGAATTGCCACCTCCAAGAAACAAAACCGAGGTGATGAGTTTGTTGGGAAGACTGAACTATATCAGCAGGTTCATTGCTCAGCTCACGACAACATGTGAACCAATTTTCAAATTGTTAAAGAAAGATGTCGCGGTCAAATGGACTGATGAATGCCAGGAGGCTTTTGATAAGATAAAGGGGTATTTGTCAAACCCACCTGTGTTGGTCCCACCAGAACCAGAGAGGCCTTTGATTCTGTATGTGACAGTTATGGACAGTTCATTCAGTTGTGTACTGGGGCAACATGATGTTACGGGCAGAAAGGAGCAGGCTATCTACTATCTCAGTAAGAAGTTCACATCTTACGAGGTCAAGTATACTCATCTGGAAAGGACATGTTGTGCCCTAACTTGGGTGGCACAGAAATTGAAACATTACTTGTCATCTTACACCACTTACCTTATATCTCGCTTGGACCCGTTGAAGTATATTTTCCAGAAACCCATGCCCACAGGAAGGCTTGCAAAGTGGCAGATCTTACTTACAGAGTTCGACATTGTCTATGTGACACGGACTGCCATGAAAGCACAGGCATTAGCCGATCACTTGGCTGAGAACCCCGTTGATGAAGATTATGAGCCTTTGAAAACTTATTTCCCTGATGAAGAGATAATGCACATTGAAGAATTAGAACAAGCTGAGAAGTCGGGATGGAAACTTTTCTTTGATGGGGCTGCAAATATGAAGGGTGTGGGAATAGGAGCAGTACTTATTTCGGAAACAGGTCAGCATTACCCCGTTACAGCTCGGCTTCGTTTCTACTGTACAAACAACATGGCAGAATATGAGGCGTGTATATTGGGATTGAGATTAGCTGTGGATATGGGTGTACGGGAAGTCTTGGTCATGGGTGACTCGGACTTACTGGTACACCAGATTCAAGGGGAATGGGAAACACGGGAACTTGAAGCTTATACCGTATCGACAATGTCTGCATGAGCTTTGCCAGCGTTTTCAGGCCATAGAATTCAGACACATTCCAAGGATTCATAATGAGGTTGCTGACGCTTTGGCTACTTTGGCGTCAATGTTGCACCATCCAGATAAGGCCTATGTTGATCCATTGCAGATTCAAGTCCGTGATCAGCATGCTTACTGCAATGTGATAGAAGAGGAAATCGATGGAGAGCCATGGTTCCATGATATCAAAGAGTACATCAAAGCGGGAGTGTATCCAACGCAGGCCACCGGTGATCAGAAAAGAACAATTCGACGGTTGGCAAGTGGGTTTTTCCTTAGTGGAGGAGTACTGTACAAAAGAACGCCAGAGCTCGGTTTGTTGAGATGTATAGATGCACGGCAGGCCACAACTATCATGACTGAGGTGCATTCCGGAGTTTGCGGACCGCATATGAGTGGGTATGTTCTAGCAAAGAAGATTCTCCGAGCAGGTTATTATTGGCTCACGATGGAGCGAGATTGTATCAGTTTTGTGCGTAAGTGTCATCAATGCCAAATACATGGAGATTTGATTCATGCTCCACCATCAGAATTACATGCGATGTCTGCGCCATGGCCTTTTGTCGCATGGGGCATGGATGTTATTGGGCCAATTGATCCAGCAGCATCAAATGGGCACAGATTTATCTTGGTAGCTATAGATTATTTTACCAAATGGGTGGAAGCGAAGACATTCAAGTCTGTGACCAAGAAGGCTGTAGTTGACTTCGTGCATGCAAATATCATATGTCGGTTTGGGATCCCAAAGGTAATCATCACAGATAATGGGGCTAATCTTAATAGTCATTTGATGAAGGAGACATGTGAGCAGTTTAAGATTGCTCACAGGCACTCTACTCCGTACCGTCCCAAGGCAAATGGTGCGGTTGAAGCGGCCAATAAGAACATAAAGAAAATACTCCGGAAGATGGTTGAAGGATCTAGACAATGGCACGAGAAATTGCCTTTTGCATTGTTAGGATATCGCACCACCGTGCGTACCTCGGTAGGGGCGACTCCTTACTCATTGGTATACGGTACCGAGGCGGTAATACCCGCAGAAGTGGAAATCCCATCTCTGCGAATCATTGCAGAGGCTGAAATCAATGATGATGAATGGGTGAAAAGCCGTCTTGAGCAGTTGAGTTTGATCGATGAGAAAAGATTGGCATCAGTGTGTCATGGCCAACTGTACCAACGAAGAATGGCAAGAGCATACAACAAAAAAGTACGTCCAAGGAAATTTGAAGTAGGGCAATTAGTACTGAGGCGGATCTTGCCTCATTGGTCTGAGGCAAAAGGAAAATTTGCCCCAAACTGGCAAGGACCATTTGTAGTAACCAGAGTGTTGTCTAATGGAGCATTGTATTTGACAGATGCGGAAGGAAAATGTGTAGAAATGACCATCAATTCCGATGCGGTCAAGAGATATTATGTATGATTTCTTTATTTTTCTAAATGTATCTGTTCGTATTTGGCATATCTTAAAGATTGAAATGATGAAGGCATTTTGTTCTGCTATCCAAACACTCATATCCCTTGTTATCCCCTTCGAGCCTTACTTATTTTTCATGCACCTCTTTCGGAATCATCGGCATTATCAGAGAACACAAGTGTCGAACATAAAGAAAAAAAAGGGGAAAGAAAAGAAAAGAAGAAAAGAAAAGAAGGAAAAATGAAAAAAAGGGAAAGAAGAGAAAACATAACAACGTAGTCTCTATGAAGTGAACTACGTTTGACTTGATCCCGAAAGGGTACGTAGGCAGCCTTACTCCGAGGTTCAGTCATACCAAATAGAAATCCAAAAATCCCCAAGCAAGAAACTGGGGCAGAAGTGGTGATTGTTATGAAAGTTGGATTCCGAAAGTTGTAATTTGAACCCGTTTGAATTGTTTTGAGCCTTTTATACCTTTCTTTCTAAATCAATCCAAAAGCCTACATTACGGACCGAAGAAAGACCTTATGATCAGTTTTGAGAAATGCCAAGATGAACAGGTAGGAATAACCCACGACAGGGGCAACACTCTGGTTCGAGCAAGAAGAACAAAAATAAATGAGAGAGTCTTATGGGTGAAAACCCTCACGGGCACCGTAAGGCGACGGGAGCTGAGAGAAAAATAAATGAGAGAGTCTTGTTGGTGAAAACCTTTACGGGCACCTCAAGGCGAAGGTGAGATAAGAAATGGAAAACTGAGAAAGGTATGTTGATAGAAACCGTTTCGCGGTACCGCAGGGAAACAAGGTTAAGGTCTAGATAAATCAAACAAGTGATGGAAGTTCTGGGCAATGAGGTACGGCAATTGAGAGTTGTTTGTTTGGACAGATTGGGCTGATTAATCCAAAATGCATGTCTTGACCATTGGTACTAGTTGTCTCGTTCAGATAAGTTTCTTTTCTTTCTCTTTTCAAACAGTCATCTGGTTTTGGATTCTTCTTATCCTTAACTCAAAAATCATGGCATTTCATTTTCTTTTGAGGGTTTTATCTAGCTGAGATGTTTCAGTGCCAGTTTTGTTCAATGCAAGCAGAAAGGACTTCAAAGTTCACTACCAGCTTCTAGAATTGTAAAGCACAACGTGGTCAGAGCATGTCAAAAACAACTTGATGTCAAGTGGAATACAGGGAATTAACGGAAGTTTCATCGGTAAAATGATTGGGAAATGTCGTGGGAAAGGCGAAAGCTCAAACAAAAAGGTCAGAAAAGTGAAATAACAGTAGAGGTGTAGAACATTTAGGTTGCCAGAGGTTGGGAAATTTAAAAGTTGGTCAGAAAGTCACGCGGTTTAGGGTCAGTGCGTGGAAATTAGTCAACACAAAGCAAGGCAGTGGAAGGATTTTTCAGCAAGAATGCCATCAACAAACCACCGTTTTAAACTGACAAAATTTTCTTTGATTGAGCAGGGGAAGAAAAGTTAGTTGTTGAAGAGGAATTATCCAGGAGGGAAAAACAAGCACTAATCAGGATAAATGCAAGTTGTCAGGAGTCCGCCTGGAGAACAGAGACGTACTTTTTTAAGTTTGACATCAGGAGTCCGCCTGAAGAACGGAGACATACAGCTTAAATTTTAAAAGTCAGGAGTCCGCCTGGAGAACAGAGACATACTTTTCAAGCATTGAAGTTGGGAGCCCACCCAGATAACAGAGGCATACATTCAGTCTTTACATTTCAAGAGTTGAAGTTGGGAGCCCGCCCAGATAATAGAGGAATACATTTCAGTCTTTTCATTTCAAGCATTGAAGTTGGGAGCCCGCCCAGATAACAGAGGCATACATTTCAGTCTTTTCATTTCAAGCATTGAAGTTGGGAGCCCGCCCGGATAACAGAGGCATACATTTCAGTCTTTTCATTTCAAGCATTGAAGTTGGGAGCCCGCCCAGATAACAGAGGCATACATTTCAGTCTTTTCATTTCAAGCATTGAAGTTGGGAGCCCGCCCAGATAACAGAGGAATACATTTCGGTCTTTTCATTTCAAGCATTGAAGTTGGGAGCCCGCCCAGATAACAGAGGAATACATTTCAGTCTTTTCATTTCAAGCATTGAAGTTGGGAGCCCGCCCATAGAACAGAGGCATACATTTCAGTCTTTTCATTTCAAGCATTGAAGTTGGGAGCCCGCCCATAGAACAGAGGCATACATTTCAGTCTTTTCATTTCAAGCATTGAAGTTGGGAGCCTGCCCAGATAACAGAGGCATACATTTCAGTCTTTATATTTCAAGCATTGAAGTTGGGAGCCCGCCCAGATAACAGAGGCATACATTTCAGTTTTTAATTTTCAAGTGTTGAAGTTGGGAGCCCGCCCATATAACAGAGGAATACATTCAGTCTTTAATTTCAAGTATTGAAGTTGGGAGCCCGCCCATAGAACAGAGGCATACATTTCAAGATCAAGTCAGAGGACAATAAAACAGAAGGTTACAACAAGAATCCTCAGCAGGAAACAATAAAATCCCAGCACCGAGAAACAGAAGGTCACAAGAGGTCCCAACACAAATTCAGGCGCATGACTCAAAAGGAAGAAAAGACGCGTTTTGAAAGAAGCAGCTGGTGAACATTAAATCATGCCCAGCATAACAAGTCTGATGAAGATAATCGCGTCCCCGGAGGAACCGCCAAAAAGCTTAATGAAGAAAGCCATGTCCCCAGCGGACCGAACAAAATGATGAAAACTGGTATTCAAAAAAGCCAAGGGCCAGAAGTCTTGGTAAAAAGGCACCAGAGGAAACACAAAACGACAAAAAGCAAGGCAACCGGAGCAAGGGGGAAAACAGATAAGATTCTGTAATTTCTAGCTTAGTCTAGCTTCTTATTTTTTAAAGCATGGTGTAATAAGGAGATCGGTAAGCAGTAGTAATAGCATGCAACAACAGTAACATTGCAGTCCAACGGTAGTCCCAGCTACCAAAATTTCTCGAACTACATTGACCTGATTCCTGTTTAGCCCAGGATATGTAGGAAACCTTTGAAGCAAAGGTTCGGTCAAATCTTTTTCAAAAAAATGCTTCAACGGAGTACTCGGATGGGCAAAAATCGCTCGCTTTATCTTTGCACGAAAACCCTTCGTGTCTCCGGGCAAAGAGGGGCAGCTGTAAGCACGTGATTTTTGCCCTATATGAGAATTACTCCCAAAAAATTCAAAAATAAAATGATTTTTCTTTGGTGTGCAATTTTGTGATATTTTGTGATATTTTGAATAATTATTTGTATTTGTCTGTGCGTGTTTATTTGCTAAATTAATAAAAAATACAAAAATATGTCGCATTTTGCATGTAGGATTTAATTCTACAATTGTTAGTAATTAAATTTGTTTTACAAAAATTAAAAATTACAAAAATAGGCATCGTTTGCATTTTTAGCATTTAATGTCCAAATATACAATTTTATGCTTAATTAATACTTAATTGTGTGTTAATTGTTATTGGGAGTTAATTTGCGCTTTTATAACTTAATTTAGTTCTTAATAATAGTTTAAGTATTTTTATAATTTAGTTTTAGAAAAATAAAAGAAGAAAAGAGAGCGAAAATATAAAGAAAGTCGGAATTGGGCATCTTCTTCAATTTCAAGCTATAGGCCCAAAAAAAAAAATGGCCCAATCTTCCCTACGACCCAGTCCATTTCGAACTGGGTCGACCCAATCCATAACCCAAAAGACCCAAACCCCTTTTGTCTTACATTTTACAAAACAAAACAAAAATTAAAAGACAAGAAACCCTAAAACTAAAGAAAACATCCGCCCCCACACCCATTTTTGCTCTTTCTTCTCCAAAAGCTCAAAGACCCCATCCATGGCTGCCCTCGTTACTTCCCTTCAAACTCGACGACCATGGCTTCTTCAGTTGGTGCTGCTGCTCTTTCTTCTTCCTCGACCTCACCTTCGTCATCTTCTCTGCCATTGTTGCGTCGACCATAGTTGCTCACGCTGCTGTTACTGCGCTGCCTTCGGCCTCATCAGCCTCGTCCAGTTCCCCCCCGTTGCTGCACCTTCACGATTTAGCGAGCAGCCATGACTGCGACGAGCTGCGACGAGCTGCGACGAGCAGCCATGAGCGTTCAGCTGCGATGGGCAGCCATGAGCGTTCAGCTGCGACGAGCTGCGACGAGCAGCCATGAGCGTTCAGCTGCGACGAGTTGCGACGGGCAGCCATGAGCGTTCAGTTGCGACGATCTGTGACGAGCAGCCATGAGCGTTCAGCTGCGACGAGACTGCTCCAAACGGATGATGATTGCTCCAGCTTCGGCGTGGACATGGATACCATTGCACCACCTCAATATCGAGCAGCTGTCCGTCGACCTCCCCGTCGACTTGGTCGCCGCTGCTTCTCCTTTTCCTCCAGTGATGCTGCGTCGAACCCCCATTGTTACTGTTGCGACGTTGCTTCAGTCAAGTTCTTAAAGTCGTTTGTTCGTCGTTAAGTTTGTTGTTGAGTCCGGGCAGATTTATTCCCATTATTGAGGGTTATCGAAACAGTCCATACAATCGAATTCGTCGTTGTTCATCTCCGGTTAGTAGATTTTTGAGTTTTATTTTGTCCGTATTTTGTTTTGATATTTTCGAATCTAAAATCGGCAAATGTTTGTTTTGTTCATGTTTATGTTTAGATATTTGATTTTTGGTCTTGTTCATGTTCATGTATTTTTGTTGAATTAATTTTCAGATTTCAAATGGAAGTTAATTAGTTATTTTTCATGTTTATTTCATGTTTGTATTGTTGTTTAAGTGAACATTTGTTATTGTTTAAGTGAGTATTTGTTAGTTTGATGTTTGTTAGATTCAAATTGAAATTTAATTAACTATTTCTTCAATTTGTTTCATGTGTTTATGTATTGTTAGAAATTGTTAATATTGTTAAGTTTAAGCTTAAGTTCATAATTGTTTATTCGTCGATCTTGTTATTTGTCTAAAAGAATTTAGTTGTGTTTAGAGAAATATGTTGGTTTAATCGTTTAAATCCATCATGTTTGTTGTTTAAAATAGATTTAATTCATGTTCATACTTTGTTTGATTGTTCTTGAATCCGAAATTTGTATAGCTTGATTTCTTGTTTACCATTTGTGATTATTTCTTGAATTTGTCTCATAAAGTTTAATATAGGAATTGTTGTTGTAATGTTGTTAGAGTAGTTGATTTTAAGTTCAATATTATTGAATTTAGAAATCAAAATATACTTGTTTGTTGTTGTTGTTGAATCCGAAAATAGGATTGTTTGTTGCTAAAATATTGTTCAATCAAATTTTAGTTGTTCTTTGTTGTTCAATTTGTGTTCATGTGATTTGTTGTTGAAATGTTGTTGAAATCATGTTCATGTGCTTTGTTGTTGAAATGTTGAAGAAATCATGTTCATGAAATTTGTTGTTTGAACATTGTTAGAAATTAATCATATTAATTTAAAGGGGAATCTTGCATTATTTTAAATGAAGCATGGGGGACAAAATGAAATGGGGTGGTGTGATATGTTTATTTAATGTAATGGGGATGAGTGGAAAGATAATGGGTTGGGTAGAGAAAAAGTATGGATTTTAATTAATTGAAAGGTTTATGGGATGGGTTATAAAAGAGAAGTCTTGAAATCAGATAGAAGGGGGACAGACAGAAAAAAAAAGAGAGATTAGAGAAAAAAAAGAGCTGAACATTTATTCCGAAAAAAAACATTGAAACTCTCAAGAAAAGAAAAGAAAAAACATACAAAGAAAAATAAAAAAAAAAGTTGAAAATTAGAAGAGAAAGTAGTACACACCTGATAAATATTCTGGTATACAGGTGTAGAAATTAAGGGTTGAAGATTAACTAGCCTTTCAAAAATCTGAAAATTTCCCTTGGTTTCTGTCCGTTATTTTCGGCATTCCTGGATTTTATTTTGAATTTTTCAAATCTGTCACTGGGATTTTCGTTGACTGGTTATTGCTGGTTATTGTTGCTGTTGCTGTGTTACGTATTACGTTGCTGACTTTCTTCTTCTTATATTGACAATATCAGGTACACAACTGTAATTTTGGCATTTTGTAAGCTGAAATGAAGAATGGAGTGTTAAATTTTTAATTTAGTTTAATTTTTTTTTGTATTGTATTTAGGTCATTATTCTGTAAATCACTGTCATTTGGCATAATTAGGCATATTATAACGACATATTAAATAATGCCTTAACCAGATTATTAGGAAATATATTTAAGCCCGGTTATTAATTAAAACTGTTTAATAACAAAAAATAGAAGAAATAACGTAAAAAATGGTGTTATTGAATCAGTTTGGCAAAAATTAACTAAATTCCTTATTCATAAGGTTTTTCGTCAACGATAAGTTAATCGGAATCATGTAGTCAATTTCAGTTAAAACATGAATTAGTTTGCGAATAAGTATTAGGACATGATGTGAATTAAAACAAAGTTAGTTAAGGTTAAATTGTTTAATTTTTTTAGAAATATGGTTTAGTAATCAAGTTTTTTTTTTCTTTCAATTTTCAGTATTTGTAAATAATTAGCTTCAATAAGCTTAAATCTTACTAACAATTTGAATTTTAATCCAACTATGGGATAATTAGTTTTTTTTTTATTTTTTTATTTTATTTTTTGACTATTCCATGTTGTATTTATGATTATAATTTTTATTACTTTCTGTTAATATTTGTTTTTCTCTTCTATTTAATATGTTATTTTCAAGAATGTAGATATTGATTTTATATTTATAGATAAACTTAGTAATAATAAAAAAGTAGTCATTAAAGGATATTCTTAAAATAAGGAAGGATTTCGCTAAAAATAAATAGATGTAAATAATACAAATTTACAGGATTATCCAATCTCATTTATTTATTTAATTATTTTTAAAAAAAATTACTTAGAATTTGGGATGGATTGTTTAGTGAATTTCACTTCCTTCCTCAAAGATAATGACGCGCTAGACTCTTTAGGCGCGATTTAATTAATTTTACCTTCTTAAACTCGGATGCGCATTTCATGCGACCCAAATCTAAATCCTAAAACATTGAATAAAAATGTGTTCCGGATTGCGGGTGCATTTCATGTGACGTAATCCAAAGACATGTTTTAAACGATGTTCACAATTTTTTTTAAAAAAATAATAATAATAATAATAATAAAGTGGTAAAAAGTTAAAATTGGCACATCGGTTCATAATTGTATTAAAATCAGATAAATAAGCCAAATATGACAATTGAGCGACCGTGCTAAAACCACGGAACTCGGGAATGCCTAACACCTTCTCCCGGGTTAACAGAATTCCTTATCCGGATTTCTGGTACGCAGACTGTAAAATGGAGTCATTCTTTTCCTCGATCCGGGATTAAAATTGGTGACTTGGGACACCCTAAATCTCCCAAGTGGCGACTCTGAAATAAATAAATTAATCCCGTTTCGATTGTCCTTTAATTGAAAAAAAAAACTCCTACGCCCTTCGTGGGATCGGAAAAAGGTGGTGTGACAGTGATGAAGAGGTTCTGCTGAACTACAGATTGAGCAATTCGGAGCACATACCATCGTGGTACATTCCAGTTGAAGAAAAGGATTAAAGGAGGTGGAACTAAGATCATTATGATGGATGCATATTGAGTTCTGAAACATATATAAACAAGCATGTTTGATTTACCATTGCTCAGGCCAAGACAAAAGGAAGGCATTAATTTTGGTATGAGTATCAGCTTAACTAGTAATAACATTTATAGCTGACAAAGAAATTTTGCCAAGATATCGTCTTGCTGATTCCAGATAGAGTTGAACTTTGCCAGATCACGACGAATGGTTATATTTTCCCTTAGTTACAGAAAATAAAATGACAACAAATATCCAACAGATGAAACTGAACGTAAAAGGAAAGAAGAAGAAGAAGAAGAAAACGAAGGAGAAGAAGGAGGAGGAGAAAGGGGGCTGAAGTTGTTTAAAAAGTGGGTACAAGTTAAAAGTTTTAAAAAAATGAGTATAGGTTAAATGAGGGCGACCAAATAGGGCGCCCCGTGCAATTTTACTCGTTATTCACATTCCTAGCCTAACACATTGGGGTAAGTGCACTGATAGTCATTCTTGGGATGCTATTTGGGAGAAATTCAAAAATAGTCAGATTTATAATTGGTCATTCAAAATAGTCATAGTTTCAAAAGTTATCGAAATTTAGCCACTTTTCATGTAAAGATAAATTTGAACGAAAACACTGTTCAAAATCCGGAAAATGCTCTAGCATAATATACTAGAAGTCCAGTATAATATACTGGATGCTGGAGTCCCGGTATACTTTGCTGGAACTCTAGTATATTATACTGAAGCTAGCAAAGTATATTGGTCCAACATAATATGCTGGAAGTTCATACACAAGTGCACCGAACTCTAGAGCTGAAGTTTTTGTTTTGTAACCGGCGAACTTCAGCTCTAGAGTTGAAGTTTTTGTTTGTAACTGGCTAGAGCTGAAGTTGTTGTTTTTGTAACTGGCGAACATCAGCTTTAGAGCTGAAGTTTTTGTTTTGTAACTGACGAACTTCAGCACTAGAGGTGAAGTTTTTGTTTTTGTAACTAGCGAACTTCAGCTCTAGAGCTGAAGTTTTGTTTTGTAACTGGCGAACTTCAGCCCTAGAGCTGAAATTTTGTTTTGTTCAGCAATGTGTGATGAAGAGGTTCTGCTGAACTACAGACTGAGCAATTCGGAACACATACCATCGTGGTACATTCCAGTTGAAGAAAAGGATTAAAGGAGGTGGAACTAAGATCATTATGATGGATGCATATTTAGTTCTCAAACATATATAAACAAGCATGTTTGATTTACCATTGTTCAGGCCAAGACAAAAGGAAGGCATTAATTTTGGTGTGAGTATCTAATTAAGCTTAACTAGTGATAACATTTATAGCTGACAAAGAAATTTTGCCAAGATATCGTCTTGTTGATTCCATATAGAGTTGAACTTTGCCAGATCACGACGAATGGTTATATTTTCCCTTAGTTACAGAAAATAAAATGACAACTAATATCCAACAGATGAAACTAAACGTAAAAGGAAAGAAGAAGAAGAAGAAAACGAAGGAGAAGAAGGAGGAGGAGAAATGGGGCTGAAGTTATTTAAAAAGTGGGTACAAGTTAAAAGTTTAAAAAAATGAGTATAGGTTAAATGAGGGCGACCAAATAGGGCGTCCCGTGCAATTTTTACTCGTTATTCACATTCCTAGAGTAAGTGCACTGATAGTCATTCTTGGGATGCTATTTGGGTGAAATTCAAAAATAGTCAGATTTATAATTGGTCATTCAAAATAGTCATAGTTTCAAAAGTCATCGAAATTTAGCCACTTTTCATGTAAAGATAAATCTGAACGAAAACACTGTTCAAAATCCGAAAAATACTCCAGCATAATATACTAGAAGTCCAGTATAATATACTGGATGCTGGAGTTCCAGTATACTTTGCTGGAACTCCAGTATATTATACTGGAGCTAGCAAAGTATATTGGTCCAGTATAATATGCTGGAAGTTCATACACAAGTGCACCGAACTCCAGTATATTATGCTGGATCGGTCTCTGTTGCAACAAAATAGTGGCTATATTTCAATGACTTGGAAAACACTGGCTATTTTTGAATGACCAGTCCGAAAATTGGCTAGCCCGTGCTATTTTGATATGCTATTTAGAGATTAATCAGTATTTATTTTATCCTGAAATTCTAAATTAAAAATCTTAACTACATATAATTCAGGAGAAAAATTGAACTGAAAAACTGAAATTCAAGAAACATTGGTTAATTCCTAAATAGCAGCCTGTTAGAGTGGCTAGCTGGTGTCATTTCTACTAACACCTTCATTGGCTCTCGAATAACAACCAAAATAATACTACAATAAATTAAAAGAGGTCAAATTACAAAAATAGATTAATAATGAAGTTGAATGGCTTAATTCTGAACAAATTAAACCCTATTATCTTCCTGGAAAAAAACTTCCCAACATTCTATAATTTCACCAAACCAATAAATATATAAGACGTCTTTTACAAATATCTTATATCTTACTCTGGATAATAAATGTATGTTAATTTTTTTTCTTTTCTTTTTTGTGGGGAGGGGAAAGATATAGAGAATTAAAAAAGAATTAGAGTTTGCACTGATAGAGGTTCTTTCTTAAAACTCTTGATACTTTTATCCAGTACAATACCAAAGCAAAAGAAATAATTAAACTAGCTAGCTATTCCAGTAAAGAGGTAAATTGGTTGAGAAGATTAGTTTACCATCTGACTACAATCCTCATGCCCTTCAGAGTTCGGATCATAAGTTTTTGTTCCACATGCACCAAGGAACAAAGCTTCGGAGATAGTGTATAGGATAAAATTGGTTTGTAATAAATGGCCGAATGATAGCATGTCATGTGGAATCGAAGACAGGTAAAAGGTGAAGCCAAGTAACTACTAGTACCGGGAACAGCAAGCTGCAATTAATATCGGATAAATACCGACGGGAGCCTTGTCAATGGGAACGGTTTGAATGTTTGCCATCGGACATCATTCAATGAAAAGTATTCCCTAATATTAAATGGACAGTCGTTGCAGAGAGTATTTATATTCATGTCCTGCCGTTACATATTCTTCAATGGCAAGTTTATTATCATTTAAGGGGGGGCTTGATCCTGGGATCTTATTTCTCTGGGTGCAACTATAAATAGTAGGCTCAATAACCATTGTAAGCGAAATTCTTGGCAAAACTTATGCTATATTTCATTCTCAAGCTTAATCAGATAACTTTATTTGCTCTTTTACATTATTCTTATTTCAGTCCTTGGAGGCATTGCTCTCGGAGCCAAGCTTGTCATTTCCTTCGCTTTTAACCGCTAAGTCTTATTTTTATACATGTTTATTTATCATTTTGGATCAGGTCATGGCATAATTAAAGCAAGCATTATCAGGGCCGCCTCTCATGACAGGATCATGTCATGGTATAATTGAATCAAGCATTATCAGACGCTTCCAACAACACAAATGGAAAGGTTCCGGCTCCTCCTGCGTTCCTGCAAATCAAACAACTCAAAAAGTTAATAAAAATACCCCGAGGGGTGAGGTCAGCTTCGATGGTGTCGGAGTGAACGAAAGAGGATCTAGTAACGATAATAGTAATTATCCCTTCAAAATTGAGCTCATGAGATTTATGAGGGAAATGAACGAACGGATGGAACAAAATGCTAAAGAGTTGGATCAGATTCCAGGCACATCACCAGTTTTGAAGGGGACAAATTCAAAAAAATATACTCAGTTGCCGTTTAAAGTGAGCGCATCACCTGAGTTAATTCTTAAGAGGTTTAAGATGCTGGATATACCAAAAATGATGGAAATTCGGACCCGTAGGTGCACATCACAACTTATACCACGACTGTGAAATAAAATGATTTGGTTGAACATGAGATCGAATCGGTTCTACTGAAGAAGTTTGGAGAAACCTTCATAAAGAGGCCCTGACATGGTGTTTACTCTTACCCAAACATTTAATTGATTCTTTTGAGATGCTTTAGATTGCTTCTTAAAGGCCCATCCTGGGGCCAGAAAGGTCCAGGCTAGGAAGGAGGACATATTTAGGATCACATAAGGTGAGTCTAAATTATTGTGGGAGTTCGTAATTAAGTTCGAGAAAGAATGGATATTGCTACCGGTCATACCAAATGAGTGGGTTGCCGAGGCATTCACAAAAGGTTTGAACCCAAGGAGCTCCAACACCTCCTGAAAGCTGAAGGAAAGCCTGCTCAAATTCCAAGTGACTATATGGGAAGATATTCATAATCGTTACAAGTTAAAAGTAAGGATAGAAGATGATCAGCTCGGGTTTTCGACATCAACCAGAGGACGTGACCGAGACAAGAACCAGGATAAGTTCAAAAGTGATTTCGATACAGATCGACGGTCTTCTAAAGGTCATTTCTTGCCTTATGAGAGAGCCAAGGGACGTTGCACCAAAGGGTTCCGATCCTCGATTATGTTTGCTCCTGATAGAAGGACCAATCGCGGTCGGAGCAACAGATTGTTACAAGGAAAAGAAGTACCAGGGGCCCAAAATTCCACATATCCCAGGTTATTGGATTTCAATTTCAACATAGCGTATTGGAATTAGTATCAGCAATGAGGAATATTAAAGAAGCATAATTCCCGAAGCCAATCAGATTCGATCCCATCCAGAGGGATCCTAACCTATAGTGCGAGTATCATGGTACTTAGGTCCATAGAACTATGGACTACCAACATCTTTGTAAAGAGGTGGTAACGTTATTCAAAACTAGCCATCTCAGGGAGTTCTTGAGCGATCGGGCCAAGAACAATTACGGCCGTAGCCGGGACGACGCAGATCCCTTGAAGATAGGAGAAAAACCTCATCGGTTGACTATCAACACAATTTTCGAAGGGAATAAAATCAATGGCGTGACCTTCTCGGCATCCAAGAAAACAAAGATATCAGTGACCCAAAACAAGAGACTCTATGAAGTCACAGAAGACCACATCACCTTCACGGATGAAGACGTCGATGGACTTCTTTTACCACATAATAACGCTATGGTAATTTCTCTCAATGTGTTATATTTTTATATTAAGGGTGTTTTGGTTGACCTAGGAATTTCAGCCAACATTATTCAATGGAGAGTGCTGAAACAAGCAAAGTTAACCGAAAACATCATTTCGGCAACAAAGCTCCTCACAGGATTCAATTTGGCAAGTGTAACAACCTGAGGAGAGATCCTGCTTCCCACAAATGCCGAAGGGGTAATCAAGACCACCTTAGTCGAGGTAGTAGACAACGGCATGGATTATAATATAATCCACGGAAGGCCATTGTTACATTAGATGAAGGATGTATGATACGCTCAAATTACACTTTAATTAAATAGTGTAAGGCGGTCGATGTCAAATATAATAACCAACAAGGTTAGAGTCGAATCCCACAGGGAATAGGTATGAAAAGGTTACTCAAATAGTGTGTTACTTGACTAAAGTCGTAACTCTATTTGGTTAATGGTAACAAGAGTATGAATTGAGTTTGGTTTGAAGAAATAACTAATTGTGAAATTGAGAATGTAAATAATTTGATTAAAGAAACCAAGGTTGTGTCCCCTTCAATGATGTGTAATACTCTCGGTGTTAATATGATATATTTCTAATGGAAGGTTCTTTTGATATGCAAATGATTTCTAAATGACTACCCAATATTTTCCAATAGTTGGGTAGTATTTTCTCTTTATGATTTATTCAAATATAAAAGAGTTGCAATTAAGAACAATCAATATATGCCAAATAAATTCACTTATTCCTAAGCGATTCTATTAAACAAGGTTTAAGCCTTGAGTCTTTGATATTTAATTCTACCAAATTCTAACTCACTTTCCCAAGCAAAGTAAGAATTTAATGGCACTTGTTAATGTTTGCAACCACCAACAATAAATGAAGAATGAGAAGTAAATAAATATCAACCAACCATTATACATACATTCAATGTTAAACACCCATTAACATAACACCCATTCAGGTTCCACAACCTTAGTATTTAAAGTTAGCTACACATACTAGAATACAAAAGGAAGAGAATATTTCATGCCATAAAGCTTACAAAGTGCAAGATTTTTCACCCAAAAGCTTCCAAAAGAGAGGAATAATAAAGCCTTGTATTGTAGCTCCAAAATCAGACAAGCTACCCCCACAAAACCCCAATAAATTTATTTATAGCGGGTCAAAACTCGGGACTAATTTGGACAAAAATACCCTTTCCGATTAAATATGTGATCGTATATCTGTCGCATAACAGACATGCAGTCCGCATTCTTGACATAGCCATCTCATTTTCAAACCCTAGGTTATGCGATCGCAGACTGGACCACATTTATTGCACTGGGCTTTGCCCACAAATCTATTCTGGTTTGCGATTCCCTTGAGCATTCTGCGATCCGCATGTTGGATTTGCGATCGCATGTCCACATTTGCGATGCATTTTGATCTTTTCTTGTCATTTTGTGGCTTTTTGATTTCATTTCCATGCTCTTAAGTCTGTAAACCTTATGCACTGCAAAAACACTAAGATTACATAAGCATAAAAGATAATTGCATCTAAAACATGCTAAAATCTAAGCAATTTGTATTAAATGTGCCAAAATTCTCCAGCACATCAATACCCCCAACTTTAACTCTTGCTTGTCCTCCAGAAACTAAAACGACACTATCATATTCTACACTCCATCTAAAAAGATATGAAACAAAAGTGAACGTGGATGGTGTTCATTGTCAGTACTACAAGCATGAAATTTTGATTGTTTTACCCTTCCTGAACCATCAATATTTACAAAGAAACTAATCAACTTGTGAAACATTGAGCCTCGACCAATTTGACAAAATGTTACCCTCAGCTGAGTGCACTTGCATTTGACTCAAAAACTCAACTTCTGTCCAACCTCACAATTCATATGCCCTCACTAGAAAGAAAGTCCAAAACTCACAACATTTACAATGTCAACAAAAAGGGACGAATTCACAAATACACTCACTCTCACAAAGAGTTTCAAGTGTTACAATATACTATACCATAGACTTACCCTTATTTTAATTCATCGCTTTATTCTAAGAACGCTTGGCTGGAGATCCCATAAGGACTTTTTAAGCTTGTAATGTAGGTTTAGGGAAGTGTCGGATAAGCATTTGGGTACAAGTGACTACACCCTCCTTGAACACTACTCACATTTTTTTTCTTGTTGCTCTTTGCTTCTTTTCAAACAACATAGCCTTCATTAGCTTCTACTTTTCCAACATTGAGCCACCTCAACTACCTCTTTTATTCTCCTCAAGACTCCTTATGTATATATACTCACAACTCTTTTTTTTCTTCTTTTTGTTTCACAAGTTTTACTTTTGGAGCTTGAGTAGTTTCACATTTTGAGGTACACTTTCCTACACTCACTGCACAACCTTGCCAATTTCTGGCTTGACACCATACCCCCAACTTAGGCTTTTAGCCTCATTCTCAATGTTCAAGGAGGGACGGGTTCAAAAGAGGGAATTATTTTACATAAAGGGAAAGGTTTGTAATGAGGTAGCCAAAGAAAAGGTTAAAGGCTCAAATGGGGTGACTAGTGATACTATCTGTACAATGGGTGGCTGGAAATGCTAACTGGTTTTTCAAAAATCACAAAGATGGCCTAAGGTCATTTCTCCAACCAAATGTAATTATTATAAGCATAAAAAAACCAACTGGACAAGTTCTAGATGGCAGAAGTAAACACAAGAATTATTTACACAAAGACTTACACACATGGCACACGAACTGTTTGGCTCACATAGTTTAAAGCCCTCGAGTCAACACTTGGCAACTTAAAGCTTTCATAATATATACATGTATAACTCTAGGTAGACATAAAGTCATAGAGCGAGCCTCAAGTTCACATAGTTGATATCTTTTTTTAAATTAATGGAAGGGTATAAGCTATATATAGGCACACATGCTTGAAACTAGATAATTACACCAAACCAGCCAACATGCTTCATTCTACTGTCCTGGTTCTACTATTATACCCTTGGAAAAGAACCCGACGAAGAAAAACCAAGGGGAAGTCATTGATAATTACTAAAGCTGGACATGCAACTATCTACTTGTTTTTGTTTTTTTGTTTTTCACACACAAGGATAACTTATGTACTAAAACCACAAAACACCAATATATACAGAATCAAAAAACACAAATAAATACAAAAGTTGGCTTATATAGCACAAAAACATAAACATGTACAACAGTTGCCAATTTTACAAAAATATATACAAGGCTACCCCCCTAACTAAAAGGCATGCATTGTCCCCAATACATAAGAACGTAAATAGAGTTTAGGGGCTCCATGAGGCGCACTAAGCGCTATGGGAGTCGGAAGCCAGCTGAGTAATTGTAGGGTCACCCTCTGATGCTGAAGCTGGGACCGATGAGATCTCGGCCTGAGGAGTGACCTCCACTGATGGACGAGGGATATCTGGCTGACCCAATACTGGAGCTGGGGCCTGTGAGCTGCTAGCTTCGCCCGCTGATGGCTGAGTGGTCAATGGATCTGCTGGGGCGACCATATCTGCTAGCGAATGTGCTATTGCCACCTGAATGGCTGCTTCTTCATCATCCTCAACTGTTGAGGCAACAACCTGTTTGCCCTTCTCCTGAGGGCCATCATCCTCCTCGGACCATGAATCCTCCTCATACTCTCCCTTGTCTTCCTACTCACCTTCGGACTCTACAGAGTGCCCGGAATCTTCCTTAGAAGGAATATCAATATGTGTAGAGGGAGCTGGAGGCTGGGAAGCCCCAACAATCGGAGATGCAATATCTGTCATCAGTGTGGAGAAATCAAGAGCCAGGCCTGGTGCTACTGTGTCTACTCCCTGCTCTCCTTCCTTGGGAGGGAAGGATGATAGATCGAACTCCAAAGTCTGCATCTTGTGGAGCTCAGTCTTCATAGTGGCAACTTCCTCCCGGAGCTTTGGCAAGTCACTAACCTCTCCTCGCTCTATCTTCTCAACTCTCAACTCAAGATATTGCAAGCGATTCCCATAAGATGTCTGCTACTGCTGGAGAGCCGTCACTGAAGACTGGATAGGAGTCAGGGCTTGCTTGATGAGGGTAGGGAGACTCTTCAAGAGTTGGTCTACCTAATCATTGGCATGTTGCGCTAAGAGACCTAGCCTCGAGACAGCTGGCAGTGCAGTAGAGGGCTGAGCAATGGTGGACTGAGAAATGGACTATGAAGTGGAAGAGGATGCAACTGTAGCCTGAAGAGACACCGGAGTCTTGGAATCTAAGGGTTCTACATCAGTAGGAACCTGAGTCTGAACCTCTGGGGGAGCAACATTTGTTGCATCATTGATGCGCGTGATATCAATATCCTTCAGCGCCTTCCCTATCTTGTTAGTGTGTGGCATGGTAGGGACTTTCATAGCCTTATAGAGGGATGTGATCAAGTAGGGGAATGGAAGTGACATAACTGTCTGTTTTTCCCGGATCCCTATCTCTCAGAAGATAAAATCACCCACATCAATCTTGATTCACACTATAATGCATGCAATGATAAGAGCTTTCTCAATGCTTATATCAGTCTCGTTTCTGGATGGTATCAATCGAGAGGTGACAAAGCTAAGCCAAAATCTACCCTCTCGTGTGAGATCCTCCTTGAATATTTTATGCAATGGGTTGATCCAAGCAGGGGTCCCCTTGGCTATCACAGAAGCTATCCAGCTACGCTTATTATCCCGATTTGCCCATTTGGCGACATACTGTGCTGCACCCGGGCTCCAATCAGGGAAGTAAAACTCATTGATGGTCTCACTGTTGCAGAACATGCTCTTCTCCTGAACTAACACAGTGTCATAGAAAACCCTGTTACGCTTGTGGTGAGCAGTCCTGGAGGCTCCATATGAGGCATAAAATTCACGGACAAGAGTTTCATTATAGTCATCAGGCAGCTTAGTGAAGCACTCCCATTTTCTTGCTTTGATGTTCTCCCATATGTGTGGGTACTGCTCTTGTAGCCCATTTAAGCTCAGTTGTTTTTCGGCCAAGATTTTTCTTTTGGTTAGCCCTTCTCTATAAAGCTCCCTGGACCCTTCGACCCCAAACCTAAGCTGGAAGTCATCTCCTCGTTTCCTTCTTGTCTCAACTTATAGGTCAACTTCGAGCAAGGTTTCCTCCTCATTAGACTGGGAGGGAAGTGTAGCAATAGGGTCCGGTCGCGAACGTTTTGCTTGTTGAGTTTGACGACTGGAGGAGGCCCTTCTCTGGGCAGAGTCTGGATGTTTCCTGGGACCAATATCTGCACAGAAATGAGACATGAGCAACATGGTAGGCATTAATGAAAAGACAACAGAAAAACTTAAGAATGCGACACGTTATGCGGTTGCATAACCACTATGCGGACCGCAAACTCTCAGGCTATTCAAATGATGTAAGTATGCGATGGGTTATGTGATCGCATAACCTCTATGCAGTTCGTATTACCATCGCATACCTGATTGCTCAGAAAACAAAATCACAAAATATGATCGCAAAATCCACTGCAAAGTTGGATATGCGATTGCAAAATGGCCGCAACCAGCATATTATTAAACTGGGTATTCTGTGTCAGTATGCGGTGACTTTTCAGTCTGCATATCAATTATGCGATTGCAAAGTCGCCGTATTTTGTCATCTTCCTCAGCCTGCTAGTGTTTGCTTTTTTGACAGAAATGTGGACCGCATTTTAATTATGCGAGCCGCAAAATTCATCACTCCCAACGATTGAACTTAATTCTCAACAAAGGAAAACCTAATTTTTACTACCCAGCACCCCAAAGCACACTACTTAACCAAAATCACATTAAGAACAGATATGTAACTACAAAACACAAACAAGAAGAAAAAGAAAATAGGAAATTGAAACAAAGACAAAATTGAAATTAAAGCATACAAGGATGAAATCGGAGCAAGGAAAACATATCAGTGATGAGTTTATGAGCACACTTGGGAGATGATTTCACAGGTGTTTGCCTTACGTTCGTGATGCACTACCCGGTTTTCCTTCTCTGTTCTTTTATTTTTTTTTCTTTTTGTTTTTCATTTTGTTTTGTTTTTGATAAAAAATAAAAAAAAGTTTTCTTTTTTGTTTTGAATAAAGAGATGCGAAGGACGTACCTGAGCAATTTTCGATGGGTAAGTTACCGCATAACACACTATGTGACCACATAAGTGTCATGCGGTGGATTCAATTGCGTTGCTGGATGGCCAAAAATTCGGTGCACTATGCGATTGCATAATGGAAATGCGGTCCGCAAAGTGCACCACCTTGTCGCAATTTTATCACCAATTTTAACAAAATACATTGTATGGGTTTGCTACCACAATTCGGTCCGCATAGTGAAAATGCGAACGCATATGTGTAACAAAATTCCCAAGGTGGTTTTTCGTCCCTTTCTCATGCAATCTTACCCAGTGTTATGATCTTTTGAATCCCTTGCACTCTAACACACACTTTAAATTTCTCAATTAAATTTATCTAGCAAAAATTAAAAATTTAAAGGCCAAAAAGGGTGTTACCACACATGGGTTGCCTCCCATGAAGCGCTTGATTTAACGTCGCGGCACGACGAAGTTGGCGTTCCTTAGGATTCACTCGTTGGTCGGGCATGGACCATTATTGAGAGCGAACTGCTCCACCAAATCTTTTTCTCCATCTGTGCCCAAGTAGTGCTTGACTCGCTGGCCATTCACTTTGAAGGTTCGGAGCCTATCCTCCGATTCTAGATCCACAGCTCCAAAAAGGGAGACATTGACCACCTTGAACAGACCGGACCATTTCGACTTGAGCTTGCCCGGAAACAATTTGAGCCTTGAGTTAAAGAGTAAAACCAAGTCACCCGACTTGAACTCCCTCTTCAAGATCTTTTTGTCGTGGACAAACTTCATCCTTTGTTTATACACAACTGCACTTTCATATGCATGAAAACGGAATTCCTCCATTTCATTGAGTTGAGGTAACCTCAAATATCCAACTTCAGCCCAGTTCAAATTCAACCTCTTCAAAGCCCACATGGCTTTGTGTTCCAGTTCTACTGGTAGATGACAAGCTTTGTTGAAGACTAACCGATAAGGAGAAGTGCCAATAGGAGTATTGTACGCCATGCGATATGCCCACAATGCGTCATCTAGATTCCTTGACCAATCGGTCCTGTTTGCATTGACAGTCTTTGCTAGAATGCTCTTTATCTCCCGGTTGGAAACTTCAACTTGGCCACTTGATTGGGGATGGTAAGGTGTGGCCACCTTATGCTTGACGCCATATTTCTCTAGTAGCCCCGTGAAAGCCTTGTTATAGAAATGAGACCCTCCATCACTAAGAATGGCTCTAGGAGTGCCAACCCGAGTGAATATGTTTTTCTTTAAGAACGCGGTAACACTTCTTGCCTCATTGTTTGGTAAGGCAATTGCTTCAAGCCATTTGGACACATAGTCCACAACTACCAAGATATATTTCATCCCACAAGAGCTTACAAAGGGACCCATAAAATTAATTCCCCAAGCGTCAAAGATTTCTATCTCCATCACAAAGTGCATTGGCATTTCATGCCTCTTGAAGATTGATCCTTGCCTTTGGCATTGGTCACAAGCCTTGACCATTTGATTGGCATCATGATAGATCGATAGCCAAGAATAACCATATTCAAGCACCTTAGCCACTGTTCGATTTCCCCCATGATGACACACAATCGGTGAGTCGTGGCATGCCTTTAGAATTGGAATAATCTCTTTTTCTAGAACACACCTTCTGATGATGTTGTCAGCACAAACACCGAACAAGAATGGTTCTTCCCAATTGTATTGCCGACAATCTCTCAAAAACTTTTTCTTTTGATAGGATTCCTATCCATCCGGAATAAGGTCACTAACCAGGGAGTTAGCAATATCGGCATACCAAGAAGCAAAAGTGCTATATAGTGCCAATATGTGCTCATCTAGGAATGCATCATTGATTTCAAGATCTCCCTTTGGTCTCCCTTCCTCTTCAAACCTTGATAAATTATCCGCTACTTGATTTTGAGTTCCCTTGAGATCCTTGACTTCGAAGTCAAATTCTTGCAACAACAAGACCCACAGAATTAACCTAGGCTTCACATCCTTCTTTGCTATGAGATAGCGAAAAGAAGCATTATCTGTGTACACTATCACCTTGGATCCCAACAAATAAGCCCGGAACTTCTCAAAGGCATAGACAATGGCAAGAAGTTCTTGCTCAGTCACCGTGTAATTCATTTGCGCTTCATTGAGTGTCTTGCTTGCATGATAGACCGGGTGGAGAGCCTTGTTGTGACGTTGGCCAAGTATTTCTCCAATAGCTACACCACTAGCATCACACATGAGCTCGAAAGAAAGAGACCAATCGGGTGTGACAATAATAGGTGCCGTGGTGAGCTTTTTCTTCAATTTCTCAAAGGCTTTGAGGCATTTCTCATCAAACACAAATTTGGAATCTTTCTCAAGGAGTTGGCACATAGGATTTGCAGTCTTGGAAAAATCCTTGATGAAACGCCTATAAAATCTGTCATTCCCCAAGAAACTTCGAACACATTTAACGGAAGTAGGTGGAGGAAGCTTGGAAATAATCTGGAACTTTGCCCAGTCAACCTCTATGACATGTTTTGAAATTTTATGCCCCAATACAATGCCTTCATCCACCATGAAATGGCATTTCTCCCAGTTGAGCACAAGGTTGGTCTCTTCACATCTCTTAAGCACTTGTCTAAGATTGTTAAGATAGTGCTCAAAAGAGTCACCTACCACCGAGAAGTCATCCATGAAAACCTCTAGAAAATCCTCCACCATGTCGGAGAAAATAGACATCATACATCTTTGAAAAGTAGCCAGAGCATTGCACAAACCAAATGGCATCCGACTAAAAGCAAAAGTTCCATAAGGGCAAGTGAATGTTGTCTTCTCTTAGTACTCCAGTGCTATGTTGATTTGGTTGTAGCCGGAATATACATCGAGAAAGCAATAGAATGACCTTCCCGCTAGCCTATCAAGCATTTGAACAATAAAAGGCATAGGGAAATGGTCTTTGTATGTGGCACTATTGAGCTTCCGATAATCCATACACACCCTCCATCTGGTCATCGTTCTTGTTGGGATGAGCTCATTTTTATCATTTTCAATCACGGACATGCCTCCTTTTTTCGGCACACATTGCACCGGGCTCACCTAAGAACTATCGGCAATGGGGTAGGCTACCCCGGCATCCAACCACTTGATGATTTCTTTCTTTACCACATCTTGCATGGATGGGTTCAACCGTCGTTGATGTTCCACACTTGGTTTCGTCTCACTCTCTAATTGGATCTTGTGTTCGCAAATTCCAAGGGGAATCCCTCAGATATCCGCAATTGTCCATCCAATAGCTTGCCTATGCTCCTTCAAGACTTCCAACAATTGTTCTACCTGCACATCATTCAACAAAGAAGAAACGATTACCAGTAAAGTATCATTTGAGCCAAAAAATTTATACCTCAAGTGTGGTGGAAGTGGTTTGAGCTCTAATTGCGGTGGCTCAATAATAGAAGGCTTT
The DNA here is from genome assembly GCF_000393655.2 of Nicotiana sylvestris. Lineage (NCBI taxonomy): Eukaryota > Viridiplantae > Streptophyta > Magnoliopsida > Solanales > Solanaceae > Nicotiana > Nicotiana sylvestris. Next base: position 55,017,067 of record NC_091066.1, on the reverse strand, counting down.
GCGGGAGGAGTGGCTATATTCTCCAAGTCAAGAGAGAGCTTTGTCGGAGCATAAGTGTAGGACCCAAGCCCATCCAATGCATTTACCGATTCCATATATCCTTCCATATCTTCAACATCAAAGTTCACCAAAATAGCCGACAACGCCTTACCAAGGCATTGTTCTTCCATCTTCATTTCAACCGCATCTTCAACTTCATCAACAACATCAATCACCGAGATTCTCTCATATTCATGTGGTAGTCTCATACCCTTTCTTGCTTGGAATGTGATCTCTTCATCATTTACACGAAATTTGATCTCATTCTGTTCCGAATCCATTAGTGCTCTTCCTCTAGCTAGGATTGGTCTCCCCAAAATGATAGGGATCTATTTGTCAACCACACAATCAAGGATTATGAAATCGGTGGGTAAATGAAACTTTCCCACTTTAACATGTACATCATCAACATTTCCTACCGGTCTCTTTATGGAATGATCGGCCATTTGCAATCTCATACTTGTAGGCCTTGGCATACCTAACCCTGCTTGCTTGTAAATGGCAAGATGCATCAAGTTGATGCTAGCCCCATTATCACAAAGGGCTCTTGCAAAATCATGTGCCCCAATAGCACAAGGAATGGTAAAAGCTCCCGGGTCTTTTTTCTTTTGAACGGTAGATGTTGCAATGATGGAACTAACCTGGTGAGTCACATTAACCACTTCCGTTTTGGTGGCTCTCTTCTTGGTAATCAAATCTTTCAAATTTAGCAAAACCCAGCATATCTTGAAATGCTTCCACAAATGGAATATTCACCGATAATTGCTTGAGAATGTCATAGAATGTTTTGAGTTTGCTATCATCAACCTTCCTAGCATGTCTTTGAGGGAATGGAGGAGGAGGTCTAGGAATAGGTGGTAGAGTTTTTGGTGTCTCGTTTACCTTTTCTTTTACCTCTTCCTGGTTTTCTTGTTGCACCTTCAACTCTTCCGGAACCTTTTCAACTTCAACAACACTTGGCTCTTCAACCTTAACTTCATGTTTGGACTCTTCAACTTCAACCACTTGTTCACTCCCTCCTTGTAGTACCTTCCCACTTCGAGTAGTAATATCCATGACATGAGAAGTTGGACCACTCCCACTACCCTTGGTGTTCGTAATTGTGTCACTTAGAAGTGTCCCTTTTTGCTTCGGATTTTGTTCCCTAGAGAGGTCTTTCATTTGCATCTCCAATTTTTGAATGGATGTGGTATGAGAACCAACAAGCTCGGTCATATTCCTCATAGAAGTGTCGGACTTCTCTTGATTTTGCAGTACCCGTTCAAGCATACCTTCAAATTACCTTGACCCTTTGGAGGAACATAAGGGTTTGAACTCCGATTTGGGAAGTTGTTGTTGTTCCAATTACCTTGATTTGAGCCGTCTTATTCATTTCTCCACTGTTGGTTGCCTTGCCCTTGTGGGTGAGGCCTCCATTGATTTTGTTGTAATTGACCTTGGTATTGTTGCCTTTGACAACCTCCTTGAGAGTTGTTGACATATTTTGCCTCCTCAAAGTCTTCATTTGATATGGGTTGCACATCTTCCACCACATCTACTTTCTTCGTTTGGCTTTCTGTGAACATCTTTGTCAACATATTGACATTTGTGGAAAGCCCTGCAATCACTTGATCCCTCTCTTGATTTTCCTAGATCATGGTGGTCAAGGAAGGAGATCCATATGCAATTCCACCCGTGGTGTCCTCTAAGCGCCATGCTTGATTCTGCTTTGCCATTTTGTCTAGTATTTGTGTGACCCTTGCAAATGATTTATCCATGAAAGATCCATCAGCTGCATTCTTAGCTATAGATTGGTTTATAGGATCCAAGCCCATGTAGAATTTTTCCAATAAAATAGAATCCGTAAAACCATGGTTGTGAGACCTCACCAAATATAACTTGAACTGATCCCATGCCTCATGTAGATGTTCTCCTGGTACTTGCTTGAAAATGAAAATTTTATCCCGGAGCTCAGACTTCTTACTTTGCGGGAACCATTTAGCTAAGAATGCCCGGACAAGTTCAGGCCAAGAATGAATGGAGTTTGGTGGCATATTCTGAAGCCATTTCTTTGCATCCCCAGCTAGTGAGTACTTGAAGCACCTCAACCTTAGAGCATCATCAGAGACGATGTTCTGCTTATGCATCGCACACATACCCAAGAAGTTTCTAAGATGTTGTGTCGGATCATCATCAGTGGAATTCTTGAAAAATCCCTCTGCTTTGAGCATAAGGATTAAACCATGTTCCACCTTGAAAGTTGCAGCGCCAACGGCCGGAGGTACAATAGTATTTGTATGCTCAATGTACTCCTCTATGTCCGCAAAAAGATTTTCTTCCATTTTTGCCTCCATTTCTTCTTCAAATTCGGCCATATTTTCCTATCAACACCAAGCAAAACAAGCAAAGTGTGATGGAATAGACTAAGACGTAAAGTAAAGCACACACTAATTAGTCATTTCAAAATCGTATTTCCCGATAATGGCGCCAAAATTTGATACGCTCAAATTATACTTTAATTAAATAGTGTAAGGCAGTCGATGTCAAATATAATAATCCAATAAGGTTGGGGTCGAATCCCACAGGGAGTAGGTCTGAAAAGGTTACTCAAATAGTGTGTTACTTGACTAAAGTCGTAACTCTATTCGGTTAATGGTAATAAGAGTATGAATTGAGTTTGGTTTGAAGAAATAACTAATTGTGATATTGATAATGTAAATAATTTGATTAAAGAAACCAAGGTTGTGTCCCCTTCAGTGATGTGTAATGCTCTCGGTGTTAATATAATATATTTCTAATGGAAGGTTCTTTTGACATGCAAATGATTTCTAAATGACTACCCAATATTTTCCAATAGTTGGGTAGTATTTCCTCTTTATGATTTTTCCAAATATAAAAGAGTTGCAATTAAGAACAATCAATATATGGCAAATAAAACCCACTTATTCCTAAGCGATTCTATTAAACAAGGATTAAAGCCTTGAGTCTTTGATATTTACTTCTACCAAATTCCAACCCACTTTCACAAGCAAAGTAAGAATTTAATGGCACTTGTTAATGTTTGCAACCACCAACAATAAATGAAGAATGAGAAGTAAATAAATATCAACCAACCATTATACATACATTCAATGTTAAACACCCATTAACATAACACCCATTCAGGTTCCACAACCTTAGTATTTAAAGTTAGCTACACATACTAGAATACAAAAGGAAGAGAATATTTAATGCCATAAAGCTTACAAAGTGAAAAATTCTTCACCCAAAAGCTTCCAAAAGAGAGGAATAATAAAACCTTGTATTGTAGCTCCAAAATCAGACAAGCTGCCCTCAAAAAACCCCAATAAATCTATTTATAGTGGGTCAAAACTCGGGACAAAATTTGGACAAAAATACCCTTTCCCGTTAAATATGCGACCGCATATCTGTCGCATAACAGACATGCGGTCCGCATTCTTGACATAGCTATCGCATCTTCAAACCCTAGTTTCCAAGTCTTCATCGCATTCACGTTTTGCGGTCTGCATTGCAGATGTGCGATCGCATTTTGCGTCGCATTTTCCACCTTCAGCAACCTTCATGACGAATTTGCGGTCCATTATGCTGCTTGCAAATAGGTTATGCGATCGTAGACTGGACGGTATTTCTTGCACTAGGCTTTTCCCACAAATATATTGTGGTTTGCGATTCCCTTGAGCATTTTGCGATCCGCATATTGGATTTACGATCTCATATCCACATTTGCGATGCATTTTGCTCTTTTTTTGTCTTTTTGTGGCTTTTTGATTTCATTTCCATGCTCTTAAGTCTGTAAACCTCATGCACCGCAAAAACACTAAGATTACATAAGCATAAAAGATAATTGCATCTAAAACACGCTAAAATCTAAGCAATTTATATTAAATGTGCCAAAATTCTCCGGCACATTAACATACCCTCAACATATCATTAACTGCTAAAATTCCCGACCTCGGAGGGAAACAAGCAGATAACAAGAGATCAAGCGGCAACAAGAGAGATGAACGAAGTGCTGATTTCCAGCAATAAAGGGAAGGAGCTCAAAAAATAGTAATTATAGGAACCAACGCCTGTTGTCGTGTTAAATGGAGATAATAAAGGTGAGGAGTCATCGGAATCCCACCAGGTACCGAGATACTTTCAGGTACTGGAAGAGACAGACATAACAAAATCCACTACAAAAGAACTCGAGCAAGTGGCTTTGTTCAAAGAATTCTTGGAAAGAAAGTTTCACTTGGGAACCAGACTCAACCCCGAACTAAGGTTAGGATTTATTAATTTCCTTAAAACTAACGTTGATTCTTTTGCATGGTCGCACTCGGATATGACAAGTATCCTATTAGAGGTAGTCGTGCACAAACTAAGCCTGGACCCGAATTTCCCTCCAATAGCCGAGGTCAGTAACAGGTTTGTTAAGGAATAGGTAACTCGACTACTCGACATCGGTTCAATCCGGGAGGTAAAGTATCCCGAATGGTTATCTAGTGTAGTTGTAGTTCCAAATAAGAATAACAAGTTTAGAATGTACGTATATTATAAAGACTTGAATAGGCGTGCCTTAAAGACTCCTTCTTATTGCCATAAATTGATCAAATGATTGATGCAACAGCCGAGTGTGAGTTAATGAGTTTCCTTGGTGCCTATTTCGGGTACAATCAAATCAAGATGAACTCGGAGGAGTAGGAAAGAACTTCATTCATAACGAACTTTGGCACATATTATTATAAAGTGATGCTCTTCGGGCTTAAAAATGTTGGAGCCACTTATCATAGATTTGTTAACAAGATGGTCGAGAAGAAAATAGGAAAAATAATAGGTATATAGATGACATGTTATTCAAGTCTTTGAATGCAGGTGATCATTTAAAACACCTCCAAGAAACCTTCAATATCTTGAGGAAGCATAACATGGGGGTCGGCTCTGGTAAGTTCTTGGGGGTTTTTGGTATCACATATAGGGATCAAGGTGAATCTCGATAAAATCAAATCCATCAAAGACATCTTGGAGCAGTTAATGAGTGTAAAAGAAGTACAAAGGCTAACCGGAAGATTGGCCGCTTTAAGTAGGTTCATCTCTCGATCCTCAAAAAAAAGTCATCACTTCTTCGCACTTCTGAAGAAGAATAACAATTTTGAATAGACTCCGGAATGCCAGCAGGCCATGAAAGATCTGAAATGTTACCTATCAAGCCCCCCTCTACTATCAGAACCAAGGGAAGGTGAATAGTTGTTGATATAACTAGCTTTTTCGGAAGTGGCGGTAAGTGTCGTTCTAGTTCGAGAAGACGAAGGACTTGAACTGGCCAGGGGGCTTGGCTCTGAGGTCATAGAGATCAAATGTGATTCCCAACTGGTAGTAAACCAAGTGTATAGTTTTTTCGACACAAAGAAGGAACACATGCAGCAGTATGTGAATAAAGTCCAGGCATTGCTTGCACGATTTAGGGAATGTTCGATCACACACATTCCGATAGAAGAGAACGTGGAAGCAGATGCACTGGATAATTTGGGGTCGTCTACGGAGATGAAAGGATCTGAATTTTGTACTATCGTTCAACTTCTACACTCGGTATTGGATGTGGATGTCTATTGTTAAGTGAACACAACCAACCTAGTCTAAAACTAGAGAAATGAGTTCATCGAATATCTTTGGCATGGCAAATTGCCTGAAGACCCAAAGGCATGTCGAGCATTACGCACCAAGGTAGCTCGTTACTGCCTCATGGGTGGGCAATTATATAAAAGATCGGACCAAGACCTGTTGGCCCGATATGTAGGAGTCTCATAGGCAGATTACGTGATGAGAGAGGTCCATGAAGGAATTTGCATGAACCATTCTGGTGCAGATTCATTGGGACTAAAGCTGGTTAGGATAAGATACTACTGGCTCCGAATGGAACAAGACGCAAAGACGTTCATTCAAAAATGTGACAAATACCAGTGTTATGCATTTTTAGTGCACCAACCGGTGAAATTCTTGCATTCGGTCCTGTCCCCATGGCCATTCATTAAATGAGGGATGGATATAGTTGGTCCGCTGCCACCAAGTCTCAAAAATGTAAGATTCCTTTTAATTTTGACTAATTACTTCACTAAATGGGTTGAAACACGTCCTCACCAAAAGATAGGAGAGTGGGAAGTGGTCGCTTTCTGTGGGAACACGTAATCTGCCAATTCGGAATACCGAAGAAAATTGCATGCGACAACAAAACACAGTTCATTGTCTCAAAAGTCACAAATTTCTTGAAGACTTAAAAATCAAACGGATTACATACTCACCGTACCATCCGAGTCCTAATGGGAAGGCGGAGTCGACCAATAAGGTGATTATCCAAAACCTCAAAAAGAGGTTAGAAACTGCTAAAAAGCAAGTGCCCCAAATAGTTACCCGGCGTGCTATAAGCGTATCGGACAACAGCAAAATCAAGCACGAGAGAGACACCTTTCTCTTTCGTATATGGTGCGGAAGCTCTGATCCCGATGGAATTAGGGGAACCAACCTTATGGGTTGTTCAAACAATCGAAGAAGCATATAATGAAGCATTGCTGGTGAAGCTATATCTGCTCGATGAACGCAGGGACTTGGCACACTTGAGGATGGTGGGTCAAAAGCAAAAGATGGAAAGACACTATAATCGAAGGGCCAATCCCCATTACTTCAAAGTAAGAGACTTGGTATTAACAAAGGTAACTCAGAACACTCGAGAAATCAACGATGGGAAGCTGGGTCCAATATAGGAAGGACCCTACGGGGTTTCAGCTGTCACCGGCAAAAGGATTGTACGATATGAAAAATCAAGATAGAGCCAAATTTTCCATCAATTAGAACGTGACTCACCTCAAAAGGTATATTGCCGATGGATCCTATCTATGCTGAAAGTATGCGCTATACTCTTTTTACCTGTGACCAAGTTTTGTCCCAATCCAATTTTTATAGCAAGGTTTTTAATAAGGCAGCAATGAAAAACATGTTATGAAGGGAGTGTCATCGGCAAAATTAAGACCTTTAAATGACAAGGCGTTGAGATCATAAACCACTATGGTATGGTTAAATAGTCTTTGGCTCGATGGCAAGTTCCTAATGGCAAACAAAACTTGCCATCGAACCAAAGACTATTCAACTATTCACGAGTTGTTTTCACCGACAAAGCAAGAATTCCAGTGTTCCAATCTGCATACTTCACATTCGAATACTAGGGGGAATAGTATTATATACAGCAGCAAGAATGCCACGAAAATCGGGGACTACGAGAACCGGGAACAAAAATGTCTCGTTGGGACCGGGGACTGCATTTCCAGCCCCGTAGAAAAAAGTTTTACAAGTTAGCTACATTTGTTGGAAGTTTCTTTTTTAAAGATTGAAGGAATAAAATTAAGTCCTTTTATCTTTATCTTGCTTCTTATCCAAATGATGACTTGATTTTATCATTTGCAAATTAATAAAAAACTTCGAATTCTTGTGCTGGAATGAACAGGAGACGTCCTCTTCAAGATCATTGTAAACATAAGAGGGTCCTCTCTTATGAAACCCTTATAGTAAATGGCTGATTCCGGAAGAATTTATGCCCGGAATCAGAAGCTATCAGATGAAAATGTGCTCGAAGCTTTACTAATTTAATGTAAAAAATGTGTCTTACACAATACTTAAGCAAAATTCTTATTTGTCAAAAGTGCCAAACTCGATAAAAAGTTTGGCATACTTACAAAAGTAAAAATAAAAATAAATGAAAAAATCTAAACATTATCGCCACCAGAGCTCGGGGAAGAGAGAAATCTACGCAACCCCTCCTCCCTCCAGGGAAGTGGCCGAATCAGCCGCTAATTAGGGACCTAGGCCTTCATTATCATTCTCTTCAGTTTTTTCCTTGATTACCGGATACTCGAAACCGCTACTTGAAGAGTCAGTTGCGTCAGGCTGAGCAGGGAGATGTTCTCGAGCAGTTAACTCTACTCCTCGGGCCTTGGCGATGCAATTACCAAGGTAAACGATGCTCGCTATGGCCTCCTCCAAGGTTTTTCTCCTTATATGATACATAGCTTATGTCTTTTTAAATACGAGGGAATTCTCTAGGTGTTGGAGCTTTTCCTTAAGCCTGTCAACCTCGGCCTGAAGGCCATCCCTCTAGGATCTTGTGGCGTCGAGGCTAGAATCAAGATCACGGATTGTAGAAAAGTGAAGCCGGTTTTGCTCCATGATCTTCTTGAATCTCTCGTCCATCCTAGCCCTCTTCTCCTTGGCGGCATTAGCCTCCTTGGTTTTGGAGCTCAAGTCTTCCTCCAAGTTATTCACCTATTCACCAGAGGTAGACTCACGCTTGGCAAAAGCAAGAAGAACATCTTGAAGCTCAACCACTTAGCCTTACCATCTTGGAGTTGTGGGTGTAATTGAGTGGCTTCATAGCTGTAGGCCATCTACTGCAACCGGGCCTCAAGCTCACGTTCGGAGAAAAGTCTTTTTCTTTTTTATCAAGAATCAATCTCTAAAGTCCCTCAGAAGCAAGGAAGATATCCTACAGAAAGTATATCGAAGTTAAAAACCCCGTTATAACAGATAAGTAGAGAGCAAGAAATAAGAGATAAAGTACGATACCGCTGCCACATTATGCATTACACTATTAAACATGCACTCCCCCGAAAGAGAGTGTATTTTCTTCCTATCATTCTCTTAAGCCAGCGGCTTCAAGTACTTTTCAAGCTCCATCGGCCTGGACAACAGATAACACCCCTTCTAAACCAAAAGAGTGGGACTCCTCCTCCCTCGGGGATCTGAAGAAAGGGGTAAATAATTATGCCCCAAAATCCCATGGTCAGGAGATTGGGGAGGAGAAGTACCCTCTTCTCGAGGGTCTATTGCCAGTCAAGGAGATGCAGCGGATGTTGGTGGAGAAGGTATAACTGGTGTAGAGGAGTGTGGAGTTGTAGGTGGAGAAACAGTTGTAGCAGGAGCAACACTGATTATTAGTTGCTTCATATTCGAAGGCAGAAGAGGCCTAGGATCTGAGTTCCGTGGATCAGAAATAGCAACGGGTACAGGACGGCAGGAATTAGTATTATCTACCACATCTATCTCACCCTAAAGAGCTTGGACCTCTTCTACGATCGGGATGTAAATCTCCCCCGGCTGAGCCTCCGGTTGAGTTGATGAAGATCATTTTCTCCTTTGAATGGAAGCCTCCCCATAACTAGATTCCCCTCCAACTTCAATAACCATAATGACAGTGATCGTCTCGGTCGCGGCCTCCACAAGGTCAACCAAAATATCCACCTCAGGGTAGGTGACAGAACCCTATGGGAGTCCTGAATCAAGCAAAAAAATGGAGTTAGCAAAGGTTACTTGTATTCATACGAAGATGAAAGGAAAAAAGGCTCGGTTTTACCGTGTTTCTTAGCCTTCCACCCATAGTTGGGAGCCATTTTCTTCTACTGGCAGGTTTCTGGAGTTTTAATATTTAGAATATTTTGAACCTACTGGTCCAGGTCGTGAACCTGCAGTGGTGTCCACCGGGTAGGTATATCAATGGAAACAAAGAGATCAACAATGACGAAAAATGGTCTTTCTATGAAGGAAATGAATGAATAAGCTACAAACTTACCATAATGATTCCATGATTCAGGGAAATATAGAGTTGTTGCTGGGATGATATCCCTGGTAGCGATGGTGACAAACCGTTCCATCCATCCACAATCACTGTCATCATCCATGCCGGTGAGAAGGGCATAATGGCCACATTTGCTGAAATTTATTATTCCCTCACGAAAGAATTTGGGGGAGAAAGATTCATCATGTGTGTCAAGGTTAGGGTTTCACCGGTCTCCGTGCATAACCGGCGTAGGCAAGCCACCATTTTCCATATAGATAGGCCTACTTGTGCCAAGAAGACCTAGTATCGATGGCAGAAATCCAAATTCATGGGGTCGAGCCCTCTGCTCCACGAAAAGGGACCCAAGGTGTTACATATAAATATACGTAAAACCTTCCTTGGTGAAGGTAATCCGCTCTATCAAATCCAGAGCAAGGATGTTATGGTCTGAGCAGTTGTAGTCCTCCTTCACAACAACAATATTGGAAGGGCGAATAGAGGATAGGTACTTGCTAACGACCCAATTATGTGAAGACATAGAGAGGAACTTCTTTTGGAAGTCATTGACGATACTCAGGTGTTTGGAATCATCAAAGTGCCATTTCGGAGTTATCTACACAAAAGTCAAATTCTGGTCTACTCTTACCTCTTAAGCTTCTAAAACAATAATCCTTCTTCCAAATTCACCTCGAATCATCCGAAAACTGAACTCGGCCACACACGAAAGTCATAACATATAATACAAAGCTGCTAGAAACCTTAAGCCGACGAACGGTATGTTAATTCTTAAAACGACCGACCGGATCGTTACATAAAGTTTTCAAGAAAGAAAGAAAAGACGGATTTACGAGTATAATCAATTACAATTTCATTGACGTGTGATTAGGAGAGCAACAAAAATTATGATTTTAAATATGTTATAATTACATTATCTTAAGCATATTATTGAGGTAAAATGCCATGTGTAACATTAATTATTTTTTTTCAAAATATACAGCGATAAAATTTTATTTGAAATAGAACTGAAAAAGAAAGAGTAATTAAATTAAAGAGAGATGTAAGAGAGGAAAAAGCCTCATTGACAAAGTTAGTTTTCTACCGTTGGGCGTTGGCAAGCAGTTTCTTATCATATTTTTTTTTGAACTGGAAAAGGATACTTATATTATATCATAACATAGGTAGGGCTAAAGCCCGTTAACATTGTCATTAGTACATATGCCTTCATAACCTAACATTATGCCTCGTAAGGCATTATCATTCCCTAGAGCAGTTATACGACCACATTGGTCACTAGAACAGTTCCTAGAATATACATACCCAACCTGATCCTTGTCATATATATCTACAACAAGTTCCGGCGGCAAAACAAAAGTACATAATGTATTGTAGCTAGTTTGCATTAATGCTGCCTTTTCCAAAAGATTTGCCACCATATTCTATTCGCAGAAGGTATGCTTCAATGATATTGTCCCCTGTCTGGATGCCTCCTCCATTAACAACCTGCATTCGTAAATTAACTTATTGTTAGTAGGGTAATCTTCACTAATGACACGTATGACCTCTGTGGCGTCCGTTTCTACTTCAACTGGGAATGTGTGTTCCCTGATAATTAATTATAATGCATGTCGAAGAGCTTGGAGTTCTATTTGTATTAGTGAGGTTGCTTGAATTTTCTTTGAAAAACTTGTCTTCCATTTCCCCTTGTAGTCACGAACTACTCCACTTATGCCCCCTTCCAGATAGTTGCTTTTGAATGCACCATCTATATTTACTTTGAACCAACCTTTCGGTGGCCGCTCCCATTTGACATCAATCCTTATGACATTGTTGCTAGTAGTGTTCTTGCTTGTAAGTAATGTGTATTCAATTGTTTGATGAATAATCTTTTTAACAAAGATGTGAGAGGTTTGGTTGTTGATGTTATTATGGTTTTTGTTGTTCCAAATGTCCCAAAAGGCAAATAGTAGTACATCTTTCCAAGTTACATGTGCCAAAGAAATTGTTGGAGTTGTGTTCAGTAGTAACTCTAGCCAGTTATTAGTCATCCCATTATTGTTAATGGATACTCCTAGGGTTTTCCATAAAGTCCGAGCTATGTGGCATTTCCAAAAGATGTGGTATATGGATTCATTGTTGGCCTTACATATTGGGCATGTTGGATCAATATTAATACCAATTTTAGCAAGGTAGCCTCTTGTTGGCAGTCTCTTATGGTAGAGTTTTCAAATGAAAAATTTAATCTTATTGGGGCAATGTAGCTCCCAAATCCACTTAAAGGTATGTGTATGGGGTTTTTGGTCATCTATTAGCTTATAGGAAGAGGATGTTGTGAATATACCATTACGGTTAAGACTCCAAATGAGATTGTTTGTGTGTTTGCTTTGGCAATCTTGATGGAGGGCATGTATACTGTTTGTGACTAGTTGAGGGAGATGAAAAGAAATTTTTCCTAAGTCCCAACCTTTGTTATCCCAGATATCACTAATAGTTAACTTGTCCTCATTTTTATTCAAAGGCCCTGAAATATTATTATGAAGACTTTCAATATTTGGAATCTAATTGGAGTCCCAAATAATCATATTGGAATGTCTATCTACTGTCCACCTAATTCCCTTATGGCATATAGTCCAACCAGTTAGGAGGCTTTTCCAAGTGATTGAGGAGACATTTATTCTCTTGCTTTTTCCATAAACGCTAATGAGTATTTTAGCCCATAAGGAGTTAGTATTAGTAAGGATTCTCCATGCTAAGCCTATTAGGAGTGCTAAGTTTTTTGATTTAGCTTTCTTGATGCCCAAACCTCCATTAAACTTAGTGTTTGTGATTGTATTCCAGCCAATTAGGTATAGTTTCCTCTTATCCCTCGTAGTTCTCCATAGGAAGTCTCTCTATATCTTGTCTATTTCTTGTAGTATTTTTGTAGGAATGAGGTTTATTTGCATAAGGTGGTTTGGCAGTGTGTTTAGAGTAGAGGTTATTAAGGTGCACCTCCCCGCCATGCTAAGCCACATAGCATTCCAATTGTTTAATCTAGCATGCATTTTATCAAGTAATGGTTGGTAATCCTTATGCTTAGGGTAGTTATTTAACATTGGAAACCCTAGGTAACTACCAAAAGTATTACTGATGGTAATCCCAAGCATGTGAGTTGCCATGTCCTTCATGTGTTTATTGCAACTTCTAGACATGACCAATTTAGACTTGCCTTTATTGATGTTTAGGACAAACACATAACTAAAATCCTCCATGCATCTGTTGATAGTATTAAAAATTTTCTGCTTAGCTTCACCCATAAGAGTTAAATCATCTGCAAAAAACAAATGAGACAAGGGTGGCGTCCTAGGATTAAGTTTTATAGGCACCCATTTCCTTATATCTACTTGGTGGTTAATATTTTTGGAAAGCATATCCATACAAAGTATGAATATGTAGGGTGACATGAGGTCCCCTTGTCTAATGCCCTGTGTCGGAGTGAACTCCTTAGTTTTGTTACCATTAACTAAAATTGAAATTCTACTTGTAGTAATGCAACTAAGGATAAGGTCACGAATTTTTCTAAGAAATTAAAAAAACCTAAGAGTCCGATAGACATAAGACCATTCCAATTTATCGAACGCTTTTTCCAAGTCAAGCTTTAGAATGAAATTTTCCTTTCCTTTGCCTAAATTAAATTTTTTTAGAACTTCTTGGATGATGATAGCATTATCACTAGCTATCCTACCCTTTATAAAGCTAACTTATTCGATATTGATCAATTGGTTAAGAAAAGGATTGATTTTGTTGGCGATCACTTTAGTGATCACCTTATAGATCATGTTACAAAGACTTATTGGTCTAAAGTTCCTCAGGGTATTAGCGTTTTTAATTTTCGGAATCAGGCAGAGATAGGTCTTGTTGACCTCCTCGGGCATTTTTGAAGTTTTAAAAATGTTTGGCATAGATTGATTACCTTGCTTCCTAATATGTGCCAAAATCTTTGGAAAAAGAATGGGTGTAATCCATCAGGACCTGGTGCCTTATATGGCTTGAAAGAAAATGTGGCTTTTCTAATTTCTTGATTTGTTAAAGGCTTGTCTAGGATTGAGAGATCACTTGAAGTGAAATTGGCAACATCATTTTTAATGAATTTCCGGTCAGACCTATCGTGAGATGTTGTAAAAATGTTAGAGAAGTACTGTGTTACATGGTTTATTATGGAGGATTGGTCTTTAATCCAATTTCCTGAGTCGTCTTTAAAGAACACAATATTGTTTCTTCTCCTCCTATTAGTAGCTTTTATATGAAAAAATCTAGTATTAGCATCCCCTTCATTTAACCAATTAACTCTAGATCGAATTTTCCAGTAGTCTTCTTCCAATTTTAGAATTGTATTATACTCCTCAATTAGATTTGTTTCTAGGTCTTTAAGGAAATAACTGGTTTGGTAATTAGTAGATTTTTGAATCCCATAAATTCTTTTTAGAAACTTTCTTTTTCTTGCAATAATATTCCCAAAGGTCATATTTTTCCGATCTAACACATTTTTTGGAAGGATTCAGTCCCTCCCATTGGGTCTTTATTTTCCCAGCTAGTAGATACAAACCGGCTGAAATCCGGATGTGTGCACCAATATGTCTCTATTCTAAAAGGTCTATCCTTATTAGAATTTATTCTATTATTGAGGTTAACAAGTATAAGATTATGATCTGAATGGGTTTTTGGGAGGTGAGTTATGGTTACGTTGACATAGGCTTATAACCATTCATCTTTTGAGTAAATCCTATCTAGCCTCTGCATTATCAGACCCTTTCTTTTCCTACGATGGTTTGATCAGGTGTACTTACACCTTTTAAAACCCAAATCAACTAGGTTACAATAGTTTAGGCAATCTGTTAAGGAACTTGCTCTTTTTTGATTTATATTCTTACCCCCATATTTATCACTAGTACTAATAACTTCGTTGAAATCACCTCCCACTAACCAAGGGCCTTTGTAGTGGTCGTAGATACTTCTTTGATTATCCCATAACATACACCTATGATGAATATCAGTACTAGCATAAATTGCAGTAAATAACCACAACAAGGTTTTAGGTTTTACCTCGATCATTGCATGGATGGCTTGCCCATTCTAGTGAAGTTGTTGACTGTCACTACTTCGTTGTTCCACAGAATTACAAACCCTCCACTTTGGCCTACTGATGGAACCTCTATCATCTCAGTAAATCTAAATGCCTCAAGGATAGATAAGTGGATCTCCATTTTTGTTTCCAAGAGTGCAACCAGACAAGTTCTGTGGGTGTCCATGAGTTCTCTAAAATTCCTACTGAAGTTTGCATTATTTGGACCTCTAACATTCCAAATTATAATATTGTTAGGCTGATGCATGGGGATGTTATTAGGGGGGTTGTTGTTTGGAATCATCCTGAGCGACGGAACTAATATCACTACATTCTTCTCCATAGTTGGGTCCTGTGGAGGTCGAATGTCCAATGAGCATTTGTACAGTGTCACTGGGCAACTGAAGATAGACTTCCTATCTATCATCTCCCTGAATATGAGTATTTTTACCTCACTTAGGCTTGAAAAAGCCACTGCTGGCTCCCTCAAGTATGGCAAGTTTTCCATCTCCTCTCCTTCCTCCTGTATCCCTGCTTGGTTTGACATATTGGATCTGGTTGTGGGTCGTGTTGTTGGTTATGCATTGCCTGGGCAGATCATTGTGTGAACACTGGATTCATGAGTATTAGATCCTCCGGAGCAAAAAATGGAAGATTTAGAGGTGGGTTTTGGAGTATCTGCTGGTTGGGTCGTGTGGAATGTTCCACATTTGTTGCATGTTGTTTACTAGGTTTTGGTTCATTGATTGGGCTAGTGGTTGGAGAATGTTGTTCATCCACATTTGGTTTACGTAATTGTTCATAGCTAAGCTCATCCCCTCTGAGATTAACTGGGCTAGGAAGTGAGTGTCCTGGATTATGAAAATGGATTCCTGCCCATTTATCTCCATGTTGAAGGATATTGCATGGCCTTGAAGCCCTAGTTCTACCCACGATTGTGGTATGTGGTTGGGTGGGCTTGGTGGCTGAGCATAGATCGCCGGATTTGAGGGGAATTGGGGTGGAAGATTTGGTAAATTGTTCATGGTTGGATTTCGAGAGAGATGAATCAGTTGTATTATACGATATCTTCTCCTTAGTATTAGTGGAGGTCTTGCCATTTTGGTAAGCTTGTGTGTTTATAGGAGGAGTGGTAGGAAGGTGATTGGGGTGGGGGGTCGTTAATTATTACTTCCATTTGTATAGCTTGGGCAGACTGTTGCGTGGTGTATTTATCAAAATCTTTCATGGATATATCTTCCGCCACTTGTCTACTTTTGTGTTCCAAGTGTTTTAGGGAGGATTGGTCGTGAGGGTTGGGACATGCATGCTGAGTAAGAGTGTTATTATTAATAGTTATGTAATTATTATTAGTAGAGTAATTTATTACTTCTTTGCTTGCCGAATTGGTGGTTGTATGGGCGATATCTAATTCCATAGCATTAAGCAAAAGATTTTGTTCATTAACCATGCGTGGAATTGGTGCCACTTCTGTGACATTTGTAAGGAGGACAACTTGTTCTTCATGCAAAATATTTGTGTTTTGAATTTCTTTTTTGTTTTCCTTTTTTCCAAAAACCTTGTGCTGCTTAACTGGTTTAGCTAAACTGCATTCACCCTCATCATTCTGTTTAGTAACTTGATTTTTGTTAGTAAAAATTTGTTCATTATTAAGATCAGATTGTAGTGTGCTTGGTAAGTTATTTGGAATATTTGTTAGTATCTGTTTGTTAATATAACTTAAAGGCTGAGTATTGAAATACTTACCTGACACAACATCATCTATTCGAACATTTATACCTGGGGATATGTTTGCACTAGCCTTGGCCATGTGTTGATTGGCTATCTTAGCTTTGCCTTTCCTAGGGAACGAGACCGTCATCCATTCCCCTGCTTGCTCAGTTTTGGATAGGGGTGGCTGAATGTCTGATTGGCCTCCCTTTGCTTCAGTTGGTATGGTGACTTGTTTACAACACAGATTTATGTGTCCCAGCTTGCCATATGTTTTACATAGGATATCATCACCTTCGTATAAAATAGGTTGTTTATGTTGGCCAATTTGAAGTTAGTTTTGTACTGGTTGGTCGAGAGGCTACTCCATACACATTCTAGCATATCTCCCTCTTAACGTGGCTGAGGTGCATGTATCTACTTTGAGCAATTTGCCAATGCAGTTGCCAATTCTTGATAGTATAATTCCATCGTAAAATTCCGTGGATAACCGGGGGTGACAAACCCACACAGCTGTAAAGCTTTGGTGAGCTTCTTTGGCCACAAAATTTGGTACCCATTTTTGGATGGAAAGAAAAAATTCATTAATGAACCAGGGTCCATTATGTAGTATTTTTGTCATATTTTCTTCCCTGGCCAATTTGACAGTGTAATAATCTTCCCCAAGGTCGATGAGAGGAAAGTTCTCATTTATTTTTCATATGTCTTGTAGTTTTTTTTAGGCAGTGATGCACTATTCGTTTACCTATAAGCTTTATGATGACTGAGAATTTCCAAGGACTGTACACACGTGTAATATCCTCCTCAGTCAGAATTATTTGCTTCAATTTGTTTGTTAGCATCCCTGAGCTCGTGGCATCCAAAATCTGTTTATTGTATGTTCATGGGTTGTGTTGCGATATCTTCAACTGGTGGAGTAATATTGTTGTTGATGAAGAACTCATTCTGTAGCAGGGTCTCCTTATAGGAGGGTGTGTTTGGGGGTTGAGGATTGAGTTTATCTGGTGGTTTTGGAGGAATGTAATTGTGGATAGTAGAATGTTTTTTTTAGTGAGAGGTCGCTCATTCTCTCTATTTTTTCATACCCTTTAACTTCTTTTGAATTTGTTGTTGTATAAAGGATGTAAGTCACTACCTTGATAGTGCCCTAGTTTCTTATCATATTAATAACGGATTCAGATAACTTTTTTCAAGTTTGTATAGCTTAATTGTGTTTCAGAAACCAATCATGACGGTCAAGAGTTTGGTACTTAGAATATGAAAAGGTCATCTTGCCGGCCATATTATTGGAACAAAATTTCAACTGTATGCAGTGTACAATACGTTATAGAAAAACATAGGAGATCTTTAAAATCAACTTTATTAATTTTCAGAAAGGAGAAACATACATGCAATAAAGAATTTTGTAGAATCCATTTTATTTCTCAGCAGGGTCTGTTCTTTCATGAATACAGGCTATACACGCAAATTCAATCGAACGAACAAATTTTTTTTGAAATTTCATATCAAAATGTATCAATAATTCACACTAGTGTTTTGCAAGTTGAGGTTTTTGGGTCCCACATAGCCGGAAGCAAATATTTTCTACGATGCACCCCGTCCGCATTGTAGCTAGCACCAGTTTTTTTATCAACCAACGTCTCACCCGGGAACCCGGGGAAAGCGCCCGACCCAAATATCCCGGTGCAAGCAGACACAGCTTCTAATGGTGCGTTAGCTGGGCCCTGGTGATATCCGCCATCAAACGGGTTCGTTACAGTACACGCTAATACTGTTGCTAGGTTGATCACCATGCCGTCCACTCCAACATCGCCATTTGGAGCAACCAAAGGCGGCATTTGTGGTCCGACGATTGGCTAATAGAATGGCCATGCACATTGACCCGGACATTGGCTTGCCCAGTTACCCACCCAAGCGTATGCAAACTTGTTTCCCTTCATCCGTCGAGTCCATCCGTGCATGCCCCGCCTTCACAGAACAATTCAGAGTTTTAACCTAGTAGTGAAGCTTAAGTGTTTAAATTTCTATCCTGTGTAAACTGTCTAATTTGACCATAGTTTAGAAGCATAGATGAGTCTGTTGTTCCTGGGACTTGTCTACAAAGCCAGGTTATGCTGTAATTCTTTCAGCTTGATAATAAGTCTATTCACCAAAAAAATTTAAAAAATTACTCTTACAATTTCTATTTATGTGAAGTAGTTTAATTGGGCATATCGATTCTTGCAGCTTATAATTTTAAATATGCCCCGAGATTTTTATGGCTATGAAAGCAAACCATTAAGGTTAAAATAGAAAGTTCAAAGTTAAATTGTCTTCAAATATAAAAATTTAGTACAGTACATTATTTTTTTTAAAAAGGCTGATAAAAGTAATAGTATAACGTGGAGGGCAGACTTTATTGGATAATTCATGTTATTCTAATACATAAAGAGGGATTTAGAATTTTAAGTTAACAAAATCATCCAACATATATATTATGCATTTCAAGTTACTAGCTAGGCCGTCAATCCTACCTATTCATGCAGAAATCCTCGACTGCAACATCGGCTGCTGTTAAAACAACGACAATAGAGTTGGATTGAGTTGCCTTAGAAGCCAAACTTGCAAGTTGAGGATCTTTCAACAATTTTCCCAGTGAGTACTTCTGATCAAAAATTTGCTTGCCTATAGAAATGACAGTTGGACCTCCCTTATACTCCTCGGTGGTGCGCCACCACGAAGCGACGGAAGGGGGAAATTGACGGCGGGTGTGGTTAGGGCTAAGAGATTGGATAAAATCCACGATGATGGCGCGCTGATTAGAGGAGAATTTTCCATACCAAATAAGGTTAACGGTGACATGTCCCTTTAAGAGAGCACCATTATGGTATTTTAGAACAAGAGGTGGTTGCTTAACTAGAGCAAGTATTCTTGAATTAGCTAAACAAGGAATAGGAAGAACAAGAGTGAAAATAGTGTGAGAGAAATTGTTATCTTGTTGAAATATGCCATTTGATATAGATTGAATAATGGTGAACATGAAAGAATATTGATGTCTCTAGTTCTCTATATATATGAAGCAGGTGAGTATTTGACCACTAAAAGATGTGGTGCATTGGGCTGCTCCTCCCTTAACCAGAGGTCTCGGGTTCGAGTCCTGATATGGAAAAATCCTTGGTA
Organism: Nicotiana sylvestris; assembly: GCF_000393655.2. Taxonomy (NCBI): domain Eukaryota; kingdom Viridiplantae; phylum Streptophyta; class Magnoliopsida; order Solanales; family Solanaceae; genus Nicotiana; species Nicotiana sylvestris. Next base: position 54,997,481 of record NC_091066.1, on the reverse strand, counting down.
GGGAGCGTTTTCCCCTGAATGGGGCCCTATCCGGCGTGAATCCGGATATAGTCAAGCTCCAATACGGATACCGGACACCAGGTGGAAAATCAAAAAAAGTTGAGTATTTGAAGAACATCAATATGAAGCTGCTAAGAAATTAATACTAAACTATGAGATAATAAAGTAGGGTTTCAGTCATTTATTTGTTGGTGATGTGCATGTTGCGAGGTTTGTTTGACATTTTATAAGAATGACAGCTTGAATTGACCTAAAGCTTAGCTTCTTCTTTTATCTTAGAACAGTGGGCGTTATCCTATAAAAGATATTGAAGTTAATTAGGGGGATTGGATAACCAGGGAAGGTGTTTTGTGGGAAAAACACAACATTTCTCCTTAGTTTACTTCTTTACTCCTTTTGTATTTTTCTTCTTTCCGTTTTAATATGCCAATCTTCATCGATAGATTGCGTGCGTCACCTAAAGTTCCTATTCTATTCTTGATGTTTGTTGGTGTCTTTTTTATGTGGCTTTAACTTTCACTAACCCACTATTCATAATGAGAAAATGATCATATTTTATTTTCTTTATTTTATTTTTCAACTATAATTATATTTTCACCAGCAATGTTCAGTATATTTGAAACCACTAGTTGGAATATAGATTAAAAATCTTTTTTTTTTATCTATTTTAGACTTCGTGAAGAAAACACATTCTTCTTACAAAGAACCTGTGCAAGTCGGAAGGCACTTCTTTTTTTCTTTTCATATTCGAGTTCTAAGTTACAACAGTGCCGTCTAATTTTGTTGTCGTTGAAATATTGGTATATTTATTAGTCTACTTGTATTAGATGCATCATTAGTCTCATATGGTAGTATTTCCGTGGTTTCTTCTGTATGGACCTTCAATGTAAATTAATTGAGGTTAAATTTACCTCAGTATTATCGCACATCATATGTAATGATGTTGGGTAAGCATGCATTCACACTAAGAATTGTTCTAAACTACTAAAAAAGAATTAACGATGGACAAATTCTGTAGCTAAACAACAAAATCGTCGCTAATCCTACTTAGCGATAGAATATCAAAAAATTCTGTTAGCTGCTTAGCGACAGATTAGAGACAAAGTTCAATTCTAATTTTTTTAGTGGTGAATTAATTATAAGAATTGTTCTAAAAATAGAAAGCAACAAATCTACCTCAACATGAAAAGAAGAGGAGAAAGTTGACATTCCTATCTATCGCTCTCGTAAATCTCAAAGGTGAGTGGAAGTAGGGGTGTGCATTCGAATCGGTTTATCGATAAATCGAATCGATTATTTGTTATCGTTTTATCGATATCGGTTTCGATTACAGAATTTTCCTTATCGAGTTGTCGATTTCGATTTCAAAATTTTCCTTATCGAGTTATCGATTTTGATTTCGATTTTGTCCTCTTCGGTTATCGGTTTATCGATAAACCGATAAGATATACTAAAAAGACAAATATACCCTTATTTTATAATACCATTTCCTTTACCTTAAGTTCCTAACCCTATTATTTTCTCTACCCATTCTTCAGCGTCGCTTTTATGCGATTAAATTACTATCCTCTGTGCCTGATTCGTCATCTGGCTTTCGGGGTTGGCAGACTCAAGGATTCAGGTGCCCTGACTGTCCTTGCTCAAGATGATGTTGGTGGTCTCGAGGTGAAACACAAGACAGATGGAGAATGGATACAAGTTAAACCAACTCCAGATGCTTATATTATCAATGTTGGTGACACAGTTAAAAGCAAAAAACTTTCATTAAGCCAATGTCATTTTCTTGGCATATTTAAAGCTCAGGAATAAAGTTCAAATTAATGAAAAATAAAATTAGTCGTGATGATGTATTTTGTTTTTTTTATACCGTTGGAGTGTTGGTGACATACATTTGATCCCTTACATTAGTTTTGTTGCATGTGCTTGCTGACACAATTTTTATATTATAAACGGTGTTCGTCTTATTTTAGCTTCTTTTTGTCCATATTAGTTAAGCGTGTTTATAGCGATATACTTTCCGTGGAATCCCGCAAATTTTCTTATTGGTGTAATCGATAACCGAATCGATAAGCCCCAAAAATCGATAAATCGAAATCAAAAAAATCGAAACCTTATTGAAACGATAACGATAAGCATATGTACAAATCGATAATCGATAAGTAATTATCGATAAGGGTCAAAATTGAATCGATAAATCGAATGTACACCCCTATGTGGAAGCGTTGGTTAAGACTTTATAAAATATTCAGTACTATATTCTTTAATATGTCTTGATTCATCCATTGCGTCAAAAATGTCATCTTTCTGAATCTTTCTAATTATAATTATGCATGTATGATGTTTTATACTTCAATACCATACAAGAGGGGGTGATTTGTGTGGTGATCAATTTTTCGCTTAAGCTGTTTATAGAAGGACCTGGTTCTTCTAAGTGTTTCTTAATCTACTGTTGCAGAAATATTAAATGCGGAAAGTAAAGAACACAAATATTTTTACGTGACAAATATCTGGCTCAAAAGGTAAAAAAAACCACGACCTACTTTCCAGTAGGATTTTTCCAATCTCTCCACTAATATCAGTAAGCCAAAAACTGCATTTACAAAAATTCTTTTGTAAACCTAGGACTAACTCTAATCCCCTTGTAGCACACACCCTCAACTGTTGCGAAACTTCAATTTAACTCTAACTTGAAAACTCTGAGTACCTAATACAATTGCTTCTAGATAAAGCTGAAAGGTACAATATGAAACCATCTACTACAATTGAACTAGAATAAAAGACAGACACTTGGAACTAGTTCTTCTATCAGGTTCAAGTAGCTTCAGGTTTGCACGCTTGAATCACACACAAATTGCTTGCAAAATTGCCTTGCTAATTTTCTCTCAATTCATGTTTAACTTCTTCTTATGTATGTTCCCTGTAAAAGAGAACAACACTGATATTTGTAGAGTTAGTAAATAAAGATTGACTAGAATTCTGATGCTACTCTTCCTTGGTGGAAGAGTTCTAGTTGATCTCAACCTCTAACTCCTTCCCTATCTCAAATCGTGTTCTCTTTGAGTAAGGAGTCCTTGTCCTTGTCCAATATACAAGCCTTTCGATCAGGATCAAGAGATATTTCTTCTAACAAGTTAGGTTTATCTCCTTCACATGCAACGCACATGCTTAAGTCTATCCGTATATGTGCTCCACTAGGATTGACCTGGTTCATGTTTTGAGTTCCTTTGTCAGTCTTCAAAACTAACCTTTAATTGGGCAAACAAATTCCCCCTTTTTGATGATGACCAACTCTGTGCTTTTCATGCACTTAGGCCCTTCCATAACTCAGCTCAACATCACTGCATGTTAGAAATTTTTCTCGCTTAACATCAAGGACCAGGTTCATTAGGTTATAAACATCACTATTCACAATCTAAAGTACAATATTTTTTCCCCCTTTTGGCATCATTGAAAAGTTGCATAAACACAATGTGATTCCTAGATTTAAAAATTAGTCATGGCCACTAGAGTAACTGCAAATGTGTTCATGGATTAATCATTAGTAATCAACTACACATTCAAACTATCAAGGAAAGAGAAAAAATTAACAAGAGCAAAAGCAGCAACTTCATTAATAGAGAATATGATTCTGCCACAATCCACAAAAAGAAACAAAAATAGTTAAAACATGAGCAAAAGAAAATATCCCTAATCTGGGTCACTGAAAGGTCTAGGCAAGGTTCAGGAAATTAGGCTTAGAAGAATTGAAAGGTTGGGTTTTGGCTTGGAAAAGGTGCAGCACGTCTTGAAGAATTCCATTATTCTTCTTCTTTTCCTTTGTGAGCTCAGTTCTGAGAGCATCTCTCTCAGATTCTACCTATGCCAAACGAGTCTTTAGCCTTCCTATCTCATTATACTTTGCCCCACTCTCATGCAATAGAGCTCTGGCCTTGCTATTGATAGGTGTCTTTTTAGACGAACCAGGTTCATTTGGAATGACAGTGACCTCATAATCACAAACAATCAGAGTATTGATTCCAAAATGATCATTGCTTGTGGCCATCTCCCACTTCTTCAGTGGTACCTTACAATGGGCAAGAATAGTAGTGAGAATGAAACTATAAGTAGTGGCATGGGCCTTAGATCCATTAATAACTTGATCAAGTAGCTTGATCATAAACCTAGGCCAGTTGATCTGCCTCCCATTTTCCAGATACTCCATCAAAACCAAATCTATGTAATTGGAAATGTGCCTTCTTTCCTGCCTAGGCAGTAAACACTTATTGACGAATTCAAACAGGACTTTATGGGATGGATTCATTTCACTCTTATACACAACATTGGCCTCATTCACTTATGTTCTATCACAAAATTTCCTAGTACTGGCTAGGGCAGTAGGAAGGGAGTCCAGACTTGGCCATTTTTGCCTAGTGTAGTCATCATAACCTTCAGAAGGAATACCAAAGATTTCACCTAGCTCTTTTGGATCAAAAGATACTTGAACCTCTTTCACATGGCTGGTTACTCTTCCATCCTTGACCTCTGCATTGGCCATGAACTCAATTATCTCATTCCTAGCCATCCTGCCATCTAACTGAAGGACCATGTCCTTCCACCCGTGATCCTCTAGCGCATCAACCGGTAGAACCATCCATGGTTCCTCTAAGTCCTTCAAAAGTATACCCTTCAAGATGGATTTTTGGCCAAACTTGGCCAACTTATCTTGGTCATTATCAAATTCATCCTCTTTTTCACCACTCCAATCTTGCTCATCAGTAATCTTAACTTGCTTGACTTTAACAGCAGACCTTGTGCTTTTAGCAAAAGGAAAAGGTTCAGCAGACTTGGATACAAATGAAGACTTTTTTTTGGTCTTCTTGGGATTAGGGGTTTAAATCTCCACCTCCATAGTTACATGTTCACCCTGATGGACCGGGTCCATCTCATCCACATCAAAAGCCTCAGCAGGCTCTGCCACCTTTGCTTTCCCTTTGTCCATTTTTTTCTTCTTACTTTCTTCCAGAGATTTATGTAACTCCTTCTCACTCTGCTTCTACTTACTTCTTGTGGCCCTTCCTTTTGGTAAAGGAATATGTATCTTTGTAGATGAACCGGGTTCATTGGGAAATGTAGTGATCTCATAATCAGAGGCAATAAAAGTATTGATTCCAAAATGGTCTATGCTTGTGGCCATCTCCCACTTCTTCAGTGGCACCTTACAATGGGCAAGAATAGTAGTGAGAATGAAACCATAAGGAGTGTCATGGTCATTGTAGCCATTGATAACTCGATCAAGTAGCTTGATCATAAACCCAGGCCAATTGATCTGCCGCATACATTCCAGACACTCCATTTAAACCAAATCCATATAGTTGGAAATGTGCCTTCTTTCTCGCCTAGGAAGCAAACACTTGTTGACGAATTCAAACAAGACTTTGTGGGATGGCTTCATTTCACTCTAATACACAACCTTGGCCTCATTCACTTCTGTGCTATCACAGAACTTCCTAGTAATGGCTAGGGAGGTAGGAAGGGAGTCCATACTTGGCCATTTTTGCCTAGTGTAGTCATCATAACCTTCAGAAGGAATACAAAGGATTTCACCCAGCTCTTTTGCATCAAAAGACACTTGAACCCCTTTCACCTGGGTGGTGACTCTTCTATCCTTGACATCTGCATTGGCCATGAACTTAATTATCTCATTCCTAGCCAGCTTTCCATCTAACTAAAAGACCATGTCCTTCTACCCCTGTTCCTTTAGCGCATCAACTAGTAAAACCATCCCTGGTTCCTCCAAGTCCTTAAAAAGTCTTCCTTTCAAGTTGGTTCGTTTGCCAAACTTGGCTAGCTTATCTTGTTCATTGTCAGATTCATCCTCGTCTTCACCACTCCAATCTTCCTCCTTAGTAATCTTAACTTGCTTGGCTTTCACAACAGACCTTGTCCTTTTAGCCAAAGTAGAAGGTTCAACAAACTTGGATACAGATGAAGACTTCTTTTAGGAAGTCTTGGTCTTCTTGGGCTTAGGGGTTTGAACCTCTACCTCCACAGTGACATGTTCGCTATGATGGCCCAGGTCCATCTAATCCACATCAACAGCCTCAGCAGGCTCTGCCACCTTTGCTTTCCCTTTGTCCATTCTTTTCTTCTTACTTTCTTCCGTAGCTTTCTACTACTCCTTCTCACTCTACTTCAACTTACTTCTTGTGGCCCTTCCTTTTGGTAAAGGAATATAAGTAGTTGTCGGAGAAGAAGCCTTCCTTTTCTTGGTGCTTCTTGCAGTGCTAGGAGTTTTTGGTGTTGGAGTTCTCCTTTTCTTGGGTTATAACTGGCACCAACCTTCTTCAGAAGATCTACTAGGGTCTCCTCAATAGATGAACTGGGTTCATCTATATATGCACTGAGATTTACCATCCCTTCAGCAGCTTCCCCTGAACCACTTCCCCCTATTTTCTTGCTACTTTATACAACCTATCTGGCTTAACTCCACAGATAGCCATTCTAACCGTTTCAAAGGTGGGTGAAGAATCAGCCACTTCTTTCCCTTTCCCCTCACATTACTGCTCACACCCCCACTCTCCTTTTTTTTCTCTTTTATTTTTACCTCCTCTCCTTCTTGACTCGGGCGTTTCCACATCCATAACAGACACAACCAAAACAAATTAATTTTCCAAGTTTTCAGCTAGATTCGAAATTATCTTAGTAGAGGGATTTTGCATAGAAATTACCCACTCAGAATCAGAAGAACTAGCTCCTTCCCCTTCACTCGCAGAAAAGAATCATCAGAATTTTGGGAATCTTGGGCTTGACTAGCCTTCAATTGTGCGTTTAATTTTTGGAAAGCGCACCTCTAGTCATAGTTTTTCGAGCAAGCATCTTTACTCGCCTTCTCCTAGGTTGAGGGGTTGTGTTGGGTTTAGGAGTAGTAGAGGAATTGGAGGGAGTAGGTGGAGGAGGTGTGCCTGGGTTATCTTCGGGGTTGGTCATATTCTCTAAATTCTGGAAGAAATTGGTGATTTGAGTTTTGGAAGAGAGAAGAAGAGAAAACAGAAGATTTTTTACGCTTTTGAAAATTATGAGAGTGGCAGTGATGATGATGATGGATTTTAAAGGGAGAGGGTAATTAATATATAACGACAGCTTTTTGTAGTCAATTAAAAGTCTAATCACCTTGAAATTTTAGGTTGAAAAAGGCGGTTAAGCTTCCCTAAAATCTTGGCAGTCTAATATGGTGAGGAGTCTAGCTGAAACAGAACTGGTTCAAAATTAAAAGGATAGGATTTTTGAAGTTTTTGAACATAGGTAGAACTCTGCTCATGAATTAAATATTAATATTTTTAATTGTGTAGAGTGTAGAAAATGTACCTCGTTATTCAGATGAACCAGTACTGGTGAACCAGGTTCTCCACTAAGAATCCTCTAGATCATGCCTCAATTTTCCAAAATAGAAGAAATTTTGTTAGAGATCAGTGAGTCATATCAACACATGGCACATGAGTATACTATTTACAGTATGAGACTGAGCAAAGATTAATCTAGATATTTACACAAGTTCCAGATTTCCTAATTAAATTTGTTTTTCGTTTTTTTAATTGTGCATTCTGAACTGGTTCTATTAGGTGATCTTAATTATCCCTAGTTCTAACATGTTCCTTTCAAAGCTTTCTCTACTTAGCGCTTTTGTAAAGATGTTAGCAATCTACTTATCAATAACACAAAATTCAATAATGATCAGTCCTTTCTCATAGTTGTCCCTAAAAAAATGGTGTCTAATATCTATGTGCTTAGTTCTCTTATGATGAACCGGGTTCTTAGTCATACTAATAGCACTAGTGTTATCATAAAAAATATGGATGCAACCATCTTCAATACCAAAATCCATCAACTGCTATTTGATCCACATTAATTGAGCACAACAAGAAGCAATAGCAACATGCTCATCTTCAGCAGTAGATAAGACCACTGAATTTTGCTTTTTAGTAGCCCATGACACAAGACATGAACCAAGAAAGTGTGCCATACCTGAGGTGATCTTCCTGTCCACAAGGAAAACTGCATAGTCAGCATCAGCATATCCCACTAGGTTAAAGTTACTACGTTTTGGATACCAAATGCAAATGTCATTAGCTCCTTTCAAGTAACTCAATATTCTCTTGACAACAATCAAGTGGGATTCCTTTGGATTTGCTTGAAATCGAGCACAAAGCCCTACACTGAAAACAATGTCAGGTCTGCTAACAGTAAGATACAAAAGTGAACCAATCATACCCCTATACAACTTCGGATCAACAGATGAACCAGGTTCATCTATGTCCAATTTTGTGGCTGTTGCAATAGGAGTGTCTATTTCCTTTGATTCATCCATTTAAACTTCTTAAGCAACTCTTTTGGATATTTCTGCTGATGGATCATGGTTTCATTTGAGTTCTGTTTAATCTGTAAGCCTAAGAAGAAATTAAGCTCACCCATCATACTCATTTCAAATTCACTCCCCATTAGTTTAGCAAATTCCTTACTTAGTTTTTAGTGGTTGCCTCAAAAATTATGTCATCAACATATATTTGTACTACTAGAAGATTCTTACCTTTTTCCTTCAAGAATAGAGTGCTATCAATCTCTCTTGTAGCCATGTTCAAGCAGAAATTTGGATAATCTTCCATACCATGCTCTGGAGCCTGCTTGAGTCCACAGAGTGCCTTGTCTAGTTTGTGTACATGATCCTGACACTCCTTGATTTTAAACCCTAGTTGTTGGTTGATAAACACTTCTTCCTTTAAGTAGCCATTTAGGAATGCACTCTTGACGTCCATCTGGTAAGAGAAAATTCCATGTATGCAGCAAAGGCTATGAGGAGTATTATTGCTTCCAACCTTGCAACTGGAGCAAAAGTCTCATCATAGTCTATGCCTTCATCTTGGCTATAGACTTGAACCACCAACCTTGCCTTGTTCCTTATAATAGTTCCATCTTCATCAAGTTTGTTTCTGAAGACCCATTTAGTGCCAATTACTGATCTGTTTTTGGGTCGTGGCAACAAATGCCAAACTTGACTTCTTTCAAACTGATTTAGTTAATCTTACATTGCATTTACCCAGTCTGCATCTTGCAAAGCCTCAGCAACATTTTTAGGTTCAATAAGAGATAGGAAAGCATCAAAAACACAAAAATTCTTTAATGAAGATCTAGTTTTAATTCCAAAGGTTGGATCATTAATTATGTTCTCAATGGGATGAGAACTTTGATACTTGTAAGGTTTCACAACCATCTGATTTCCACTTGATGTTTCTCTTATGTTTTGTTGTTCAAGAACAAGATCATAGACATGTTCCATTGAGGAATTAGATTCAGTTATTCTTTGTTCAGTTCCCCCTATCAGGTTGCCCTGGATGGAAGAACCTGTTTCATCACCTGTTCTTTCTTCTGGTGCAGCATCAGCTTGGGCAATGATTTCATTTAAACCTTTTACCAGCCCAATAGCTTCATCTTCATGTTCATGTCTCTCAGAAAGAATATTAGTTTCATCCAAAACCACATGTACTCTTTCTTCTACACACGTAGATTTTTTGTTGTACACTTTATAAGTTATGCTATGTGTGAAGAATATCCCAAGAATACTCCCGCATCACTTATGGGATCAAACTTACATAGGGGAGTCCTTTCCATTATTGTGCACAAAGCACTTGCATTCGAATGCCTTAAGATGGGATATATTTAGTTTTCTCCCTTTAAGTAACTCATAGGGAGTCTTCTCTACAAGAGGTCTAGTCATGCACCTATTAATGATGTAACATGCAGTGTTTACAGCTTCTGCCTAGACGCTATGAGGCAGTTTACTAGAAAGAAGCATAGTCCTAGCCATATATTCAAGTGTCCTATTCTTTCTTTCAACTACTCCATTTTGTTGTGGAGTCCTAGGGGCAGAAAAACTATGATCTATGCCATGCACATCACAAAATTCAGCAAACTTAGGATTTTCAAATTCAGTTCCATGATCAGAAATAATTGATGCAAGTTGATTACCTAGTTGTTTATGAGTTTTTCTAACAAAAGAAGTAAACATGTCAAATGCTTCATCTTTAGATGCTAAAAATAATATCCAAGTAAACCTAGAGTAATCATCAACAAGCACCATCACATGTTTTTTACCATCTCTGCTTAATATTTTCATTAGACCATATATATCCATTTGAACCAATTCCATCGATCTGGTCGAGCTTACCACTTTCTTGCATTTAAAAGAGGATCTTACCTGTTTCTCCCTTGCACAAGCCTCACAAACTTTGTCTTCCTTAAACTTGATGTTAGGTAGCCTTATCACCAGGTCCTTGGAGACTAATTTGTTGAGTTGACCTAGACTTGAATGTCCAAGTCTCTTACCAAAGGAGGGGATCATTGTCAAACAAACTTAAGCAAGTGAGTTCATAATATGAAAGTGTGGATAGATCTACAATGTATATATTGTTTACTCTTTTTGTTTACCGTGAAAATGGTAACAACAATTAAATTTGTAAATGGGATTCTAACAATACATGATCTATTCCCAAGCTATTTGTTAGAGTAGTTGATGCCAATAATATGAAGTTTAATAATGGAATGCGAGATAAAACGAGATAGTAATCGAATCGAAGGGCCTGCTGCTCGGGTATAGGTACGATCGATAGGGTACCTCGAGGTCGACATCAGGGTCGAGTTCGAGCTATCGGGGATAGCTGGGGATGGGAAAACAGTTGAAGATATGATTAAACAAGGCACTTTACGGCCGATACTAAGCTATATGATGAAGAACAAGTAGAAGAGCGATGGGTATTAAGGTGACCTCGGGCCAATGAGAACAAGCAAGTTAGAAAGAAAAGAGAGAGACAGAGAGAGACAGAGAGAGACAGAGAGAGAGAGAGAGAGAGAGAGAGATTATTGCACTTGTGGAGAAATGGAGCAACATCATCCCAGCCTACAATGTAACGGGGATCCCCTTTATATAGGAGGGGAACCCGTTATGGTATAGAACGTATTAACCGTAAAGTTATGGAGATAGGACGACTAGACATGACATCTTGAAAATAGGCCCCGGATAGAGCAACCATGTCAGGTTAAGCCGTGTGCCTTGGGAACTGGCCTCTCGCCTGTTGTAGCTTGCTGTACTTGTCAGAATATGATATCCTTCGGACCGATATATATCGAACCTCGAGGATGAGTCTCGACCTTGGCTTCGAGCTTCGAGGGGCATGACCGCGAGATGGTTGGAAATCAGGGCCCCGGATTTGATGTATACAGATAGTGTCCGCGTTTCTCAGAGTGAAGACGACAAGAAACGATAAGAAAAGGTTTTGAACCCCTTCTTCCTCTCGTGCCCTTGCGAACGGATACAAGGTATTAAGGCGTATTACGCACACCGTTCCTGTAGATTTTAGCATTGACTGTGGCAGTTGGATTCCTTCAATATACCCATGATGCTTTTATAAATGCCCGTCTCTTCCTTTCTAGATTCCATCCTGTGTTCAAAACCCTTAGTGAGGTTTGTTTCCCTTCGTTCTCACTCTTTCCCAGGGACGCAACCCCTTTTTCTTCTTTCCTAAGATTTCCCCAAGGATGACGAATATTTCCACTTCTGCTTCCAAGGAGGTTGCGGGCTCGTCTTCTTCGCTTTTCTCTCGAGGCGAAATGGCCACTCCACCTTGTGCCGAGGAGTGCATTCCGGGACCCTTTGTGATGACCTCCGATTTTAGGGTCGAGAGGCTCTCCTCGAAGTTAGGGCACCACGAGCCTATAACTCGATATATTAGCTCTATAACGGACATCAAAAGAGTGAAGCGGACTGCTATTGGGGAGATACCATGCTTGTGGAGATTCCTGCTTGGGATGAGGATATTACGGCTCATAAATACGGCTTTCTAAGTGTGTACACCTACCTATTCTCTTTGGGGCTGGTGGGGCCATCCTCGCACCTGATCGACCCCGTGATTCTCTACTTCTGCCGGAGTTACCAGATAACTCTAGGTCAAGTCCACCCTTCGTTCTAGCGCGTGGTTTATATGATAAGGCATTATTCAAGCATGATAGAGGGAATGCCCTTCACCCTAAACCATTTGATCCGGATGTATAGCCCTTGTCTGCTTCGCGGAAGATTAGTCAAGCTTCGTTGTAGAGCCTCGAGGTCCTATTTTCCCCCACCAAGGAGTTCGGGGATGATGGGTGGTTAAGCCGATTCATCCAACGTATGATCTAATTCCAGCAAAAAAGATGTTGTTCCCTGAGAAGTGGAACGCTGGGCGTAAGTAGACGTGGTGCCCTTGCCCTTTCCTAGTAACTTTTCTTTATACATCTGACTCTGCCTTTCTTGTCCTTTTACCCGCAGCGATCTACCCTGGTGCGGTGTCATACCTTCAGGGTTGGGTCGGTCATTTGCACTCAATTTGCCTGTATACCGACCAAGCGTGGTAGGATTTATCCCGAGCTCGGTGGGAGGCCAGACGCCCTGGTAAGCCTTGAGTCTTGATGCATCCGAGCATTTTGATGTAGCTTGCTGTTAATAGCTTTCTCTGTACTGTGCATTTTAACATTTGTATCTATGCAGGTCTGGGAGGGGTCCTACTGATGAGGGAGGTGTCGTCCGTTGGAGGGGACACTCTGATGCATGACGAGGAGAGGAAAAGGCAGGAGATCCTATCGGTTGATCCACCGGAGCCCCAGAGGATCAGAGTGGAGGATTCCAAGGTTGACCCATTGGCTCCAGTATTCGGGGCGACGGGAAATCCTTGTGCTGAAGGTGAGGGAGAAAGCAGCTTCTCGGCACCTTTCAAAGAGCGTTTGGGGTTGATTGATCCTCGGGCCATGGGAATAGATGCTTTCGGGCAGGAGTCTGATGTTGGCATGGCTCAGATTTGTGGTGGTGAGGCAGTGGATGGGGTATCGAGCACTGACCTTGAATTGATAGGTGGCCGGAGTTTTCCCTGATCTGGGACACCCTTGACAGGTAGTTTGGAGGAGCCTCGAGCTGGGACCCATGATGAATAGAGGATGGAGATTCAGGTTAACCCCGTTGGCCCGGTGGATATCGTTGATTCTCCAAAAGGGGAGATCCTTCCATCTTCCGGAATGCAAGAGGAGTCTCGTAAGGAGCCTTTCGTGGCGGGAGCACTGATCAAAGGAGGAGACGCACTTGGGAGGCTGTCGATCATTCTTGAGGGTAATTTCAAGGTCAACGCCTCATCTATTTTTGGCGAGATGGGCAGGCTTTGTGAGCAGGTAATTTCATCTAGCCGTGTCTGCTGCTTAGAGCTGCTCTGTCATTTATCCTCTTAACTTTTTTATACGGTTACAGGCCGAGGCGCTTTACAACCAGGTCCTCGCCCAATATCAGGACGAGGTTAGTGGTCGTGAGCGTGGGAAAGCCTTTTTCACCGAACAGGTTATCCATCCCTTGTTTTCGCTATCATTTGAGCCCTTGTAAAATTTTGTCGCTTTTAACTCTTCGTGCCTTGATCTATGCAGTTTGAAAAGGAAAATGCCCTGCTGAGAGGGGAGCTTTGGGCAAGGGATGCTGAAATCTCCGAGCATAGCCGACATTTTGAGCGAGGTGTCTTTTGAAAGGGACAACCTCAGGGAGAGAGTTACCTTGATTGAGCGTCAGCTTCAGGGTGCGAAGGAGGATAGCGGCAAGTATAAGAGCCTTCATTCCGAGTTGGTGGCTGCATTGCTCCGGATCAAAGTTGAGGCCGAGGCATTTGTATCTTCGCTTGGTGGAGGAGAGGTTGCTGCAGATTCCTGTGTTGAGAGAGCGTTCGAGGGGGCTGGCCCAATTTTACCTCGAACCATGGATCACGCTTGGCCGAGTTCCCGAAGGCTGACCGTCGAGAGTGTGTAGGAAGGTAGCTCAAACGGGGTAAAAAGTGGGAGTGGATCCCCAGAGAGGGGGGACGCCGTCGAGAAGGGGCCATCGGAGGATTTGAATTGCCTAGATGCAACCTTTGAGGCAGTCAGTTCAGCGATAGATTAGGATCTGCTATTTTTTTCCCTGTTGATTTCCCTGCTTGTTGTACAGTACTTTTATTTTGGCATATGTATGAGGAGAATTCCGCGACTCTGTTTCCCTTATTCCCTTTCTATTTTGAATTCAACAACCATTGGCGAAAAAACCTTAGACCTGGAATATAGCTCTGTGGCCCTTTTGGGCTGGCTCGGGAATTTGTCGTATGGCTGGTTGATGCGGCCTCCGACGTGAACCACCGTGAGGGATCTCATGTTTTTTCCCCACCATCTTGCATTGGGTTTCCGGGCCAGGTTTGTCCCTAGCCTTGTTGATTTTCGCTCTCCAGTGCCCGCGCGGTCGGGTGATGACAATTCTTATCTTTTGCCCTTGGGCATTTCGCTGTTTCAACTATTTTGGGTCCAGTCTCCGAGTCGCATTGAGATTCGAGCTTTAATTGACCCTAAAGTTCCTTCCTACCTACATGGGCGGGCAGCGATAGCCCTTTGTGTTTCAGGTAGAAGTGACCTTACAGGCGCATGGCCCGAAGGCTCACTCAGCTGGTCGATAGTGTCATTTATGCTGTGCCCTTAGGCATGTTAAAGTTTAACTATTTTGGGTCCAGTCTCCGAGATGCATTCGATTTGATATTTAATTGACTCTTAAGAATTTTCTGACCGGCAATAGTGCCTTTTACGTTGTTTTGGTCGTCGAGACCTTTCAATATATGGCCCGGAGGCTTGCATAGTTAACTATTTCGGATCCGGTCTCTTAATCGGGTTACAATTCAAGATCATTTTTATCCTCAAGTTGTTAATTTTTAAGCTGACGACAATGGCTCTTACGTTGTTTGGCCGTAGAGACCTTTCAATGTGCGGCCCGACGGCTCGTTTTGGTGGCGACAATGGCTCTTACACTGTTTTTCCTGTAGGCTTTTGTAGGCTTTGTTTTCTACTCGTTAAGGTCATTTGAAATAATTTTGCCTGACCTGTCATCGGTTCTAGAAGAACCTCGATTTCAAGTCATTATCGGCGATGTTTGAGCACCTTAGAAGGTTCATAGCACGTAGGCTGAGTAGGTTGAAGCCTTGTGATTTGGAGCTAACATGGTCGAAGCTCATTTTTGCCTGTTGAGGGAAGCTTTTTTTAACTAGTTCTTTCTGAAGTATATTCAAAGTAGTGGCCTGTGATTTTTGTTTAGTGACGGTCAGGCGTCCCTGAGTCGCGTTAGTTTGGTTGTATCAGCCGTTTTGACCGTAGTCATATGTGTTTGGACAAAGCCATTTTTGATCCTGAGTGATAGTTCAGGCGTCTACACTGAGGGTATGCCTTTTCGGGACTCTTACAAATGCGACGTATAGCTTGAACTTCGGGATTTTAATGCATGTTGAGGTTTTTACAGTTTGTCATGCCTGTTGAGGTCTTATAGTTTTTGTAATGTAGAATTGATCTGGTTACGCCGAGTCTACCCGCTAGGGGTCTTACAATTTCGGGTTTTCCAGCGCATGGCGATTAATAACAGTCTCCGAGTCATCGAGTTTGTTTTGAAGACCACTTTTTGTGAGCTCGGAATTTCCCTGTAGGGGCTTTATGAGCCCGAAATTCCGACCCTGGGGTCGTGCGAGTGCTGAATTACTGACGCTAAGTCTCTGAGTATCTTGGGACGCGTTTGGTGGAGAGCCCTTCGTCGTGGCCATGTTGAAATCCCCTTTTATGGAGTACGAGATGCCGAAAAATATTCTTTATTACTTGGCGTAAATACCTGTTGTTTTGTTTTTGCGAGTTCGGCCTGCCCGGGTGCGGCTCCTTGGGCCGTTTGACCCGATGCGTTATTCCCTATCGGAGCCTTGTTTGTCTTTCCCCCGGGCCAGGGATGATTGCGAAAGAAATCTTGGGGGCTCCTCGAATCCATCTTGGGAGATGTATGGACGTCGTCTCGTTAAAACCCTTGCTGATAAAAAACCTGTTTATGGGATAAAAAACCCTGTTGAAGGAAAAGAGTGCGACATTTGCTCGAGGATATGTGTTGATTTCCACATCCAGCCGCCCTAACAGTAATACCGCTTAAGCATCGATGCATTTTAGTTACTCGGAAGCTGCTTGCCCTCCATGGTACCAAGCTTATAGGATCCTTTGCCAACTATCCCAAGGATACGGTACGGTCCTTCCCAATTTTGGCCCAGCTTCCATACATTAGGGTTTCTGGTATTGAGGGTAACCTTCCTTAGGACCAAGTCTTTGTATTCCGAAGTATCGAAGATTCGTTCTTCTGTTGTAGTATCTGTAGACATGTAATTTTTTACCCTCCCGAATATTTTTTATATTTTAGCATGTAAATATTTAATTTAGGCCTAATATCGTTATTTCAACTAATTTTGACTCTTTTACTTTATTTTTTTAAAAGAAAATAAAAATTAAAAAAAATAGTGTCATTAATGTTTTGTAGTCATTTTTAATCTTGAAAAATACCAAAAATAATTTTGTTTTAACAGTCAGTCTTATTTTAATAGCTATTTTACTTAAGTAGAAGTAATTAATAAATAAGGTAGTATTTTAGTCTTGTTCGCGAAGAAAGAATAAAATTTAGGCTCAAACAACTCATTTTTAGGCCTAACTTTTGGACCAAGTCCATAACAACTCAAGCCCAATACCCTAAAACCCTAAACCTATAAAAAGAAGCTAACGTAAAATGCCTAAGAGACCTACGCCAAAAGCTAATGCAGTAGCAAGAAAAAGAAAACGGAAAAGGGCCAAAAATGGTCTTCACCTATTGGATTTAGCTCTAATATGTTCTCCTTCCACCTAGTGGTCCATAATTGCCCTTAAACGTTATATTTTGGCCTACAAATACCCCTAACACTAACAAAAAATATAAGAAGGATTTTAAAAATGACATGGCACCATATAATTAGTCCACGTGGAATTATAAATTATACTAATGACCCGCCCCACCACAAATGAACCCGACCCAGCAGTCCAACCCAATTGCTTAAAACAACCCATTTTTAGGCCTAACTTTTGGACCTAGCCCATAACAACCCAAGCACAATACCCTAAAACCCTAAACCTATAAAAAGAAGCTAACCTAAAATGCCTAACAGACCTACGCCAAAAGCTAGCGCATCAGCAAGAAAAAGAAAAAGCCAAGCGACACTCCCTAAACCAGCAGAACCCCACCCCTCTAATCTCCAAAACTTACTCATCCCCACAAGAAATCATCCTCCTAACAAAAAAGAAAGCACCAATACAATCGTCCATCTTTATATAAGCATGAAATTGAAAATGGAATAGAAAGGGGGATGGGGAAAATGGAGACAGTGACAGAACGAGCCACCATACTTCTTCAGTGCGGGTTTCTGAGTCGAGTTGAGGTCCGAGCCGAGTTCGTCGAGTTCGATTGGGTCGTTCATTGTTTAGTTCGCTTTCGGATTACAGAGCTGTAAAATAATTAAAGTTTCAGATTCAAAGCTTGAGGTTCATTTCTTGTCTTAATCTAATTAATTTTGAATTGGTGTTTTTGTACAATTTTGATGTTTCGTGTAATTTACTTTTAGCGATGTGCTTCTGCTTAGATCAATATTGCTAGTGTATAGATTTGTGAACTAGTATAATCTTACTGTTGAGTTTATTAATTTAATTGGATAGAACATATTTTGGAACTAAAAACATATGGGTTTTGAATTAATAAAGGGTGGGTGCATTATTTGGTGAGACATTTAATAATACTAAGTTCTTAAGTTGCAAAATGTTGATTTCTTGTTGAATCAGAAGCATTAGTGATTTAGTCTCTTGTATAGAATTTATCTTGTTTGGATATTTTCACTTTTTATCTGGTCATATGTCTTTGGAATTGTTATTCCAATTATTGATTCCATTTGATTTGCTTATTATTTAAAACATGGTTGACGAAAGATTAAAACTTTACTACTGGATTGTTGAGCTTTATTTCAAGCTGTGTAAGTGGTATCATAGTAGCAAGGCATTGTGCATAAGTTAGGGATCACCATTGTTAATCATTAATGGTGAAATATGGTAATTGAGATGTCTACATGGTAAACTTTTTTGTTTATTGATGTTTTGATAATTCTTCCACTTACTGCAAACATGGAGATCTTGTATTCTACAGAGTATGTTACAATATTATGCTCGAGGAAAAATTCCTTTGCTGCAGTGCTCAGCTGCTTAAATTGACATTCTTCTACGCGAAGGAATATAAGTTATTTTGAACAATGAATCATCGTGGCCATGTGTACGATTCCCGTGACATGGTCACGATACGTAAATCTTAATTCGGGTGTGCATTTCATGTGACCCCACCATAACTTTGAATAATAATAATAGAATAAAACATATTGTAAATCGCGTGTGCATTTCATGTGACGCGGTTCGCAAGTGTACTACGATCTTGAATTAGTTCTTTAAATAAATAAAAGCGGTTTTAAAGTTAAAAATGTACATAGGTTTAAAAATGTTTAAAATCAGATAATTAAGCCAAGAATAATAGTTGAGTGACCGTGCTAGAACCACGGAACCCGGGAATGCCTAACACCTTCTCCCGGGTTAACAGAATTCCTTACCCGGATTTCTGTGTTCGCGGACTATAAAACAGAGTCAATCTTTCCTCGATTCGGGATTCTAAACCAGTGACTTGGGACACCATAAATTATCTCAAGTGGCGACTCTGATTTCTATATAAATAATCCTGTTTTGATTGTCACTTAAATTGAAAAACTCCCTTATGCTCCTTTCAGGGAGTAGGAAAAAGGAGGTGTGACAGCTCTAGCGATTCTGCTGGGGACAAGAACACAGAATCTCTAGTTCAGGGTTGAAGAATTCGAACTTAGAATAAATGTTATATTTGGCTTTTATTTATTATCTTGTTTTATTACATGTTTGTGCCTAATGTTCTAAATGCTGCTTTTTACCGCTTTGGTACTATTTGAACTGTATATAAACTGCTACGAAACCCTTCTCTTCTCGTCTTCGGGTATGTGCACGCACGAGTGACTCCTCTTCTGTTAGTGTTATACCTTAAATTAGGAAGAGGCTCGGACAAGTTACAAAGCCGGATGGCCTTTTGGTTCCCGGTACGTAGCCCTCCCCCGGCTCGAGTTGTCCACTCGGGTACACAAGTCTCAAACAACATACCCGGATTTTGAACGTAGAATAACTCAGCCTCATGCCGGATCCCTAGTAGGAACACTTGTTTGCATCATGTGCATTTGACTTTGGGGACTCAACACAGGGGTTGGGTCCGTCTAGGACATGTGTACCCAAAAATAAAAGACCAATCTGATGCATCTTATGTGCTACATGTTGCCATTTCCAAGGGTAAAAGAGGTCACTTGGTGGACCAATGATGGTTGAGGGTAAATGAGAAATAAAAGAGGGTGAGGTATATAATAAAGCAAGTATGACCCAGTTATGTTTTTCTTTCACATTATTTTTAAGAAAAGACCAAAAAATGAAAATGGAAAAATCCAAAAAGATTTTGCACTTTCCCATTATTTATTTTCAAAAAAAAAAAAATCAAAAAAAAAGGAAAAAGAAAATCCAAAAAGAGTTTACATGTCTCATCATTTTTTCTTAAAAAAAGGAGACAAAAAAATATTTTCTCTAAATTAGTTGTTTTTTTAATTCTTGCTCATATCCAATTTGCCCGAACTACGTGAACTCGATTCTCGTCTCTCGGGGCGGGATACGAAGGCAACCCACATAGGGTCCGGTCTTCCTAGTGAGTTTATGTTCTTGGCTTCGTGGGGTCTTAGCCAAATCTTGCATTTTTAGCCACATAGGTTAATTTAAGAGAAATAGTCGCAACCATGTCTTGCATGGTCTAGTAGGGATGTTATTGTCTCACATAGTGTTGGTTTAAGTTTTCTCATATAGGTGTGGATCTACTTACCGGAGTTTGAGCATGACAGATACCCCAGGATCACTGCATTCAGGAGCTGCCCGAGGAGCCTTTTTATGTTTTTAAGTCTATTGTTCATGTTTCACTTGCTAGTCCTATATAATAATATTCAGTCTTTTAGGTGATGTTTGAGTTTGTAATAGTCTAGTTAAGTTTGTCGAGTCTTTTGTTGTTGGATTTCTTATTTTGTATTTGGAAATGTGTTACAAGTCAAAAATCCAAAAAAAAAGAAGAAAAATTTTGCATTTTTATATTTCCGTTAGAATTTTCTTTAGAAATACTACTTCTAGAAATTGTTTTAAAAAAAAATTGAGGTGATTTTTCCTTTAGACAATTAATATCTAGAACTTAAAATAAAAAATCGCTTTTATACTTCCTTTTAGTACATTAAGACCAAAAATTCAAAAAAAAAGAATTTTCTTTTAGTACCTCTTTAAAAGTTTTCTTTAAGATATTGATTCCAAAAATTCAAAAAGATTTTCTTTTGAGCTTCTTCTTTGTGAAATTGATGAAAAATGACTTAAAAAAATATTTCTTTTATTTTTATCAGAACTCTAGGAGACTGTACATAGAAGAAAAAAACATAATTTATCTTTTGCTTATCTTTAAAGTTTCTTCCATAGGTAATCAAAAACTGAAATCCAAAAATATTTTTTATCTTGTTCATTTATCGTTTCAAAATCTTTCTTCAGGAATATCAAATGAAAATTCAAAATATTTTTCTCTAATTTATTCTTTAGATTTCCTTCCTAAAAAAAAGAATCAAAAATATTTTTCTCTTGTAAGGTTTTTTCCTTAATAATCTTCCATAGAGTATTTGCTTCAACAAGAAAAAAAAAAGAAAAAAAGGAAAAATATTTGCTCGCTTATGCTTGAGTTTAGAGTAGGATATAGAACATTAAGTCTAGAAAATTCAAAAAAAAAAAAGTTTGCTTCTTTTATTTCTCTTTTCTCATCAGAATAGTCATTAAGGTAATAAAAAAAGAAGAAGAGAACGTTAGTGCATTTAGTCTATTCCCGATCTTGCCGAACTACGCAAAGATCTGATTCATGTGGCGTCATGATACGTAGGCAACCTACATAGGGTTCGATTGAATCATTTTTTATTTATAAAAAGAAAAAAAGAGAAAAAAATGATGAAAAAAAACAACCAAAAAAACAAAAAAAGGGAGATGAAATCATGGGATGTGAGAAATGAGAGAGAAGAAAAAAGTGATAATCAGAAAGAAAAAAAAAGAAGAAAAATGAGCGAGCTAAGAAATGTGAGAAAAGAAAAGAAAAGAGAAGATTCAAATGGACAAATTGGGATGATGCCAAGTGACCTTGTGACCCTCAAAGTCATTATTGAACCTTTAATTGTTACTAGGTGCATTGCACGAAATGTGATATTTTTAGCTGTTAAATCCCCTAACCCTAATATGATGACTTTATTTTGTTCCTCTTTGTTCTCCTGATTATAGCAGAAGGGTGGTTGGTTTGTGGTTCTTAAGGTAACTCGTCCATACAACACAAGGTCAAAGGGCAAGGTAGCCATGGCTAGCAAAAACTTGGGCACAAGAGTTGTTGATCCGTCAAGGGAGTTTGTGGAGTTGGAGTTTGAATTGAAAGAGGAGGTCCAAAGGGTGAAATAACAGATGGCAGAAATGTATCAGTCTTGGATCAGGGGGCATCCTCCACCTTCATTCCCCACTAACTACACTGAAAACCCTGCAACTATCCCACCACTATCACAAATCCAGATTCCCACTGCTGCTGATATCTCCCCACGACCTTTTCACACTTTACCCGCCAAAACCACCTCATATCCCGCTCCTTTGGCCACTCATGCTCTTGCAACTCCTCCACCAGCTATTTTTCCTTGATCCTCTAACGAGACTGTGTTCAAAGTCCCCGATGCCCAACACTGTGCTCCATAACCAACTTTCAAAGTCTCGGATCCATATTCTCACATTCCTCATTTTGAGATCCCCGGTGAAACTGAAAAACCTGCTAAAACAGTGGATCAAGATGAGATATCCAGGAAGGTGGAAATCTTAGACCAGTCTTTAAGAAACATGCAAGGGATAGGGAGCCAGATGAGCATGACTTACAATGACTTGTGCTTGTTTCCTGACGTCCAACTACCAGATGGGATTAAAATGCCAAAGTTTGATTTATATGACGGACATGGAGATCCCGTGACCCATTTGAGAGGCTACTGCAGTAAGATGAGAGGTGCCAGTGGGAAAGACAAATTATTGATGGCTTATTTCAGTCAAAGTCTGAGTGGGGCAGCTCTGGAGTGGTATACCTGCCAAGATGCTAGCAGGTGGTACACATGGGATAATATGGCTCAGGCCTTTGCCAGACACTTTCAGTACAATATAGAAATTGTCCCGGATTTCATGTCCCTCACCTAGATGGAATAGAAGCATAATGAAAGCTTTAAGGAATACGGGTTCAGATGGAGAGAGCAAGCTACCATAGTCAATCCCCTGATGGAAGAAAAAGAGATGGTCGAGTACTTTCTCCAAGCTCAAGAGCCAACTTACTTTGGGCATTTGATCACAGATGTGGGTAGGCCTTTTAATGATGTGGTAAAAATGGGAGAAATGGTAGAAGATGGGTTGAAGTCGAGCAAAATCATGAGCCATTCTGTTTTAAAAGAAACAACACAAGCAATTCAGAACGACACAGGAAGCTTGCTGGGTCAGAAGGAACACGATGATGCTACCATGGTTGTTTCAGAGTCACGACATAGACCAAAGGGACCGCCTCACCAATATACCTAGCTTGAACTCCAACCCCAAACCTATCCCCTAGCTCCACATAATCCACCTCAGTATTATCCTCCGAACAATGTCTGGTCATCTGTCCAACCACCAGGTCGCTCCCTATGGCGAGCACTAGCACCGCATAATATATTCTTGCCTTCACAACATTTTATAGCACCCAACAACCCGAGGAAATAGGGGCAGGAAAGAGAACAAAGACAAAGGAATAGTTTCACGCCAATTGGGAAGTCCTACACAAGCTTGTTTGAAAAGTTAAAGCATTCTGGCCTGATTGAACCACTCCTCGGCTATACTCCATACCCATATGCAAAAGGCTTTGATCCTACTATACGATGTATGTACCACTCTAATGTCCAAGAGCATAGCATTGAAGATTTTCGTTCTTTGAAAAGGGAAATAGAAAGAATGATTCAAGAAGAGGTAGTTGTGATCAATGACAATGACAAGGAGCATGCATATCCTCTTGGGAACTTGCTGACTGAAGTTAATGATATTGAAGTTGTTAATGGTTTTGGTAATGTTGATGCGGAACCCAGTGGCTAATATGACGTGCTTGGTAATTGGAAGGACGCTCCATCTCTTGGCTAGCTGGATAGGAGTTTTGGTGGTTTATTTTGTTGTCATTTCTGTTGTCCAAGTTATTTTCAGGGTAGTAATCCGGATATTGTTTTGTGATTCAAACCCTTCTATCCTTTTATTTTGCCTAGTTTGTTTTTTCGTAGTAACTCGTTTAGTGTTGTGTAGGTTTGTTCCAGGGTTGTAACCCCAGTTTATTTTACTTGTTTTGTTGTTCAAACTCTTTCACCATCTGTCTAATGTAATTTTCTATTATTTCTAGTCATTTTTTGTTTAGTTCTCTTTTCTTTTATAGTTCCTTTATGGCTGGCTCTAGTGATATGACATGCACACATAATTCCAAGCCTGGTCTTAAAGTTAGTTTAATCATGAAGCAATGAAACAATTTTGAAGATGATAGGGAAATTTGAGGGAAATAAGTAAAGGAATTTTAAGATCACTTCAAGCCTGAATTATGTGAAGCTAGGGCAGATAGAACATAAAGAAACCTTATTGAAATGCATCATGCCGCATTGGGTAGAAGCTAAAGGCAAGTTTGCCCCAAATTTGCAGGGGTCGTTCGTGGTAACAAGAGTGTTGTCCAATGGTGCTTTGTATTTAACAGATGTAGAAGTCAAATGTGTGGATATGACTATCGATTCTGATGCAGTCAAAAGATATTACGTATGATTTCTTTGGTTTGTTTAATTATGTTGTTTGTGTTTGGCATGCTTTGAAGATTGGAATGACGAAGACATTTTATTCTGCTATCTAAACATTTTATCCTTTGTCACCCCTTTGAGACTTATATATTTTCTTTTATTTCCCTCTTTTGGAATCAGAAGCAGAGTTTAGAAATATGATACAGAGAAAAAGGAGCGAAAAGAGAAAAAAAAAGATAAAAAGAGAAAGAAAAAATGGAAAAATAGTAAAGAAAAGAAAAGGAAAGGAAAAAGAGAAAAAGAAGAAAAAGAGAGAAAGAAAAGTACAAAAACGAAGTAATTCCTATGACATGAACTATGTTCGACCTGATTCCTTTTAAGGATACTTAGGCAGCCTCACGGCTCGGTCCCATCAAAATAAAAATTCAAAAGTCCCCAAGCAAGGAAATTGGAGCAGAAAGTTGTGATTGTTGTAAGAAATCTGATTCTAAGAGTTGTAATTTTGAACCCATTCAAGTTGTTTTGAGCATTTTGATATCCTTTCTTTTTAACCCTATCCAAAAGCCTACATTAAAATCATAAGAAAGGCCTTCTGACCAATACTTGAGAATGCCAAGTCAAGCGAGATAGAGTTACGATTTGCACCAGGGGCAGCACTCCGTGCTACACAAGGAAAACAAAAATGAGAGAGTCTTATTGGTGAAAACCTTCACAACCACCATAAGGCAATGGTAAGTTGAGAGAAAGAACAAAATGACAGAGGCTTGATGGTAAAAACCCTTCGGGCACTACAAGTCGAGTAAGGATCGTGAATTAGATTAGAAAATCGGAGCATTGAAGCCCAGTTTCACGGTGAAGAGGTACAATAAGAGTTGAACATCGGACTTGCTTGGTAGATTAGGCCATTTAATTCAAACGTGCATGTCACGATCATTAGAGTTGGTATCCACATCTGATAAGTATTTAGTTTTCTTGTTAGGAATCATCTCTTTCCATTGTCCTTACTCTGTTCTTTTTGTTTTGTTTACTTCACCTTCTTGAGTTTATTTGGTTAGAACAAGTGAGAAATAACTTCAAAATATGCTACCAACTATCCAATTGTACAAAACAGAATTTAGCTAGCACATCAAAGTGGCATAAGTCAGGAAAGAACAACGTGCGCGCTGAGTTGTTAACAATCAACAAGCTTTGGGATTCATGTGAAATACAAAGGTTTGGTATATATCAATTCATGAACAATAGATAGAGGATGTTGGGTGAACGGATCAAAGGTATTTCTGTGATAAGGGTGACAGAGAAATTGGTTAGTCAATAAGAAAGCAATGTCTTTTAAGGTGAAATCAAAGTTATCATGGAAAGTGAAGGAGCAATCGCCGCAAAGTCAAGGCCACAAACCAACCACCATGTTTAAACTCACAAGTTTTCTTTGTCTGAAATAGAGACAGAAGCTATGTTCATATCAAAGCTTGGAAGGTTCAAATATTTAGGTATAATGCTCCAATTCTTCTTACGCGAAGGCTATTGAGAAGATCACACATCACCACTAGGAAAAGCATTCCCTAGTATGGGTTTTCAAGTTATACTTTGTTGTAGAAGATGCACTTCCTAGATTGAGATTTTACCCTTAGGAGACGCACTTCCTAGTTTGGATCATATGAGTTTTAGTCACTAAAATTTTTACCCCTAGGAGACGCACTTCCTAGTCTTGGGCATTTAAGTTCACCCCTAGGAGACACACGTCCTAGTTGGAGTCATTGAAATTTTACCCTTCAGGAGACGCACTTCCTGGTAGGGATCTTTCAGATTATACTTGTTAGGAGACGTAGTTCCTAGATTTGGTCATTTAAATTCATTGATAGGAGACGCACTTCCTAGTTTGAGCCATTGAAGTTTCACCCCTAGGAGACGCACTTCCTAGTCTGGGTTTTTCAGGTTATTTTTTTGTTTTAGGAGACACACTTCCTACATTGAGCTTTCCCCTAGGAGACGCAATTCCTAGTCTAAGCATTAAATTTATACCCATAGGAGATGCACTTCCTAGTCTGAGTCTTTTCGGATACACCTATAGGAGACGCACTTCCTAAATTGAGAGTTCATTCATAGGAAACACACTTCCTAGTTTGAGTCATTGAAGTTTTGCCCATAGGAGACGCAATTCCTAAAGTGAGAGTTCATTCATAGGAGACGCAGTTCCTAGTTTGAGTCATTGAATTTTCACCCATGGGAGACGCACTTCCTAATGTAGGTCTTTTAGACTATATATTGTTTTAGGAGACACATTTCCTAAATTGAGTTTCACCCCTAGGAGACGCACTTTCTAGTCTGGGTCTTTCAAGATACACTTTCAGGAGACGCACTTCCTAAATTGATATTTTACCACTAGGAACGCATTTCTTAAATTGAGTTTTACCCATAGGAGACACACTTCCTAAATTGAGAGTTCATTCGTAGGAGATGCACTTACTAGTTTGAGTCAGTTAAGTTCTACCCGTTGGGAGACACACTTCCTAGTCAAGGCCTTTCGAGTTATATTTATTTTAGGAGATGTACTTCCTAAATTGAGATTTCACCCCCAGGAGACGCACTTCTTGGTTTTGGTTCATACAAGTTTTACCCGTAGGAGAGGCACTTCCTAATTTGGTTCATTCAGGTTTTATTTTCAGCAGACACATTTGCTAGTCAAAGTTTTTGGTTTTACTCATAGGAAACGCACATCCTAGTCTAGTCATTAGTTTACTGTCATCATTGCATCAATAGTATAAGCTGTTTATAATATTGTTAACAACTCGCAAATCTTCCTAGTGCAAACTGGGGCAGAAAATTTTGTTTGTTTTGATGAAATCAAGCACCCACCTTGAGAACAAAGGGAGGACGACACAAGTTCAAAGGAAAGCGGATCAAGTTCGGCAATCAGGAAACCCCCTGGAGAGCAAGGGAAGACAGTTCAAAGGAAAAGCAGTCTCAAGAGGAAGTAGTTCAAGTTCAGCAATCAGCAGCCCACTTGGAGAACAAAGGGAAAACAGTTCAAGTTTTAAGGACAAGTAGTGCAATCGTTGGAAATCAGGCGCCCACATGGAGAAACAAAGGGAAAACAACAACATTCAAATGAGTTCAACAATTAGGAGCCCACCTACAGAACAAAGGAAAGCAGCAAGGTTCAAAGGAGTTCAGCAATCGGGAGCCTACCTGAAGAACAAAGGGAATGCAGTTCAAAGTTGGCAATCATGCCCCACCTGGAGAATAAGGTAATTCATTTCAAAATACAATTCAAGTCAGCAACAAAAGAAGCTCGCGGCAAGAATGCGAGTCAGCAGTCCGAGATGATCAACAGAAGTTAGTCACAATCCAGAATAAAAAGAAAAAAAAGAAAGGCAAGAAGTAAAACCAAATTCAAAAGTTGATGAAAGATGTAAGCTGCTCAAGACATGACTGAAGTCACAAGCATGTTATGTCTGATTTTGATCCGAAAAGCTTAAGAAGAATGAACTAGCACCTGCAACTAGCAAGCATCAATGTTCAAATCTAAAGTCTGCATGAAGAACCATTCAAGACTCAAGATCAAGCTTCAAAAGACTTATTGATAGGAATTTTGTATCTCATAGTTGACTGACTTAGTTAGTCTTTTCATTTTTTTGATTTTTGATGTAATAATAAGAGACGACACCTCAACCGGCTCTCCACCTTAGTATACTCCATCACTGTTTCTACTTCTGAACTACACGTGGCCTAATTCCTTTATAGCCAAGGATATGTAGGCATCTCAGATACCAGAGCTCAGTCACATTTTCCTTCCTCTTAATTTTTGGTCTCCTTAAATAAGGGTCGGGTCAAAAAACTTGTCTAGTTGTTCGTTGTCCGAAAACTCTTCGCATTTCCTGTCAAAGGGGGACAGCTGTAGACATGTGATTTTTGACCCTCCCCAATATTTTTTATATTTTAGAATGTAAATATTTAATTTAGACCTAATATCGTTATTTCAACTAATTTTGACTCTTTTACTTTATTTTATTACAAGAAAATAAAAATTACAAAAATAGTATCATTAATGTTTTGTAGTCATTTTTAATCTTGAAAAATACCAAAAATAGTTTTGTTTTACCGGTCAGTCTTATTTTAATAGCTATTTTACTTAAGTAGAATTAATTAATAAATAAAGTAGTATTTTAGTATTGTTCGCGAAGAAAGAATAAAATTTAGGCTCAAACGACCCATTTTTAGGCCTAACTTTTGGACCTATCCCATAACAACCCAAGCCCAATATCATAAAACCCTAAACCTATAAAAAGAAGCTAACCTAAAATTTCTAAGAGACCTACGCCAAAAGCTAGCGCAGCAGCAAGAAAAAGAAAACGGAAAAGGGCCAAAAATGGTCTTCTCCTATTGGATTTGGCTCAAATATGTCCTCCTTCCACCTATTGGTCCATAATTGCCCTTAATATTATATTTTGGCCTACAAATACCCCTGACACTAACAGAAAATATAAGAAGGATTTTAAAAATGACATGGCACCATATAATTAGTCCACGTGGAATTATAAATTATACAAATGACCCGCCCCACCACAAATGAACCCGACCCAACCGTCCAACCCAATTGCTTAAAACAACCCATTTTTAGGCTTAACATTTGGACCTAGCCCATAACAACCCAAGCCCAATACCCTAAAACCCTAAACCTATAAAAAGAAGCTAACCTAGAATGCCTAACAGACCTACCCCAAAAGCTAGCGCAGCAGGAAGAAAAAGAAAAAGCCAAGCGACACTCCATAGACCAGCAGAACCCCACCCCTCTAATCTCCAAGACTTACTCATCCCCACAAGAAAACATCCTCCTAACACAAAATAAAGCAGCAATACAATCCTCCATCTTTATATAAGCATGAAATTAAAAATAAAATAGAAAGGGGGATGGAGAAAATTGAGACAGTGACAGAACGAGCCACCATACTTCTTCAGTGTGGGTTTCTGAGTCGAGTTGAGGTCCCAGCCGAGTTCATCGAGTTTGATTGGGTCGTTCATGGTTTAGTTCGCTTTCGGATTACAGAGCTGTAAAACAATTAAAGTTTCAGATTCAAAGCTTGAGGTTCATTTCTTGTGTTAATCTAATTAATTTTGAATTAGTGTTTTTGTGCAATTTTAATGTTTCGGGCAATTTTCTTTTAGCGATGTACTTCTGCTTAGATCAATATTGCTAGTGTATGGATTTGTGAACTAGTATAATTTTACTGTTATGTTTATTAATTAAATTGGATAGAACATATTTTGGAAATAAAAACAGATGTGTTGTGAATTAATAAAGGGTGGGTGCACTATTTGGTGAGAAATTTAATAATATTAAGTTCTTAAGTTGTTAAATGTTGGTTTCTTGTTAAATCGGAAGAATTAGCGATTTAGTCGCTTGTATAGAATTTATCTTGTTTGGATCTTTTCATTTTTTATCTGGTCATATGTCTTTGGAATTGTTATTCCAATTATTGCGTCTATTTGGTTCGCTTATTATTTAAAACATGGTTGACGAAAGATTAAAACTTTACTACTTGATTGTTGAGCTTTATTTCAAGCTGTGTAAGTGGTATCATAGAAGCAAGGCATTGGCCATAAGTTAGGGATTATCACTATTAATTATTAATGGTGAAATATGATAATTGAGATGTCTACATGGTAAACTTTTTTGTTTATTAATGTTTTGACAATTCTTCCATTTACTGCAAACATGGAGATCTTGTATTCTACAGAGTATGTTACAATATTATGCTCGATGAAAAATTCCTTTGCTGCAGTGCTCAGCTGCTTAAAAAGACAATCTTCTACGCTAAGGAATATAAGTTATTTTGAACAATGAATCATCGTGGTCATGAGTACGGTTCCCGTGACATGGTCACGATACGTAAATCTCAATTCGAGTGTGCATTTTATGTGACCCCACCATAATTTTGAATAATAATAATAGAATGAAACATGTTGTAAATCGCTGGCGCATTTTATGTGATGCGGTTCGCAAGTGTACAATGATCTTCAATGAGTTCTTTAAATAAATAAAAGCGGTTTTAAAGTTAAAAATGTACATAGGTTTAAAAGTGTTTAAAATCAGATAATTAAGCCAAGAATAATAGTTGAGAGAACGTGCTAGAACCACGGAACCCGGGAATGCCTAACACTTTTTTCCGGGTTAACAGAATTCCTTACCCGGATTTCTGTGTTCGCGGACTATAAAACAGAGTCAATCTTTCCTCGATTCGGGATTCTAAACCGGTTACTTGGGATACCATAAATTATCCCAAGTGGTGACTCTGATTTCTAAATAAATAATCCCGTTTCGATTGTCACTTAAATTGGAAAAACTCTCTTATACTCCTTTCGGGGGTGGTAAAAAGGAGGTGTGACAATATCTTTTTATTTTCTGCTTCTGGGCAGCCATCCGAACCAGCGAGGCTTCCCGTCTTTCGTCGAGCAGCTCAAGGGCCGTTGCCATGGCTTCGTTGTTTGATCCCTCGCTAGTGTGTTGGAATCTGGCGCTTGGTTCCCCGGTCTCCACTGGTATTAGTGCCTCGGTGCCATGCACTAGGGAAAAAAGTGTCTCCCCGATGCTTGATTTTGGAGTTTTCCGATATGCCCACAACACCTCGGGCAGCGTTTCTCTCTATATTCCCTTGGCGCATTCCAACTTATTTTTCAAGTTTTGAATGGTGGTCTTATTTTTAGGTTAAGCCTGGCCGTTCGCACAAGGGTGGTATGGCATCGACAGGATTCTCTTGATTTTGTTGTCTTCAAGAAATTGTGTTACCTTGCTCCCGATGAATTGCCTCTCGTTGTCACATGTTATTTCGGACAAGATCTCGAATCGGCATATGATGTGTTCCCATATAAAATTGATGTCTTCTTTCTCTCTTATTTTCTAGAAGGCCTGCGCTTCCACCCATTTTGAGGAATAGTCAGTCATAAATAAAATGAATCTGGCCTTACCTGGCGCCATCGGCAAAGGGCCGACAATATCTATCCCCCACTTCATGAATGGCCATGGTGATAAAACGGAATGCAGTTGCTCCCCGGGCTGGTGGATCATGGGAGCGAACCTCTGACACTTGTCACATTTTTAGACGAATTCCCTGGCGTCTTTTTCCATGCTATCCCAATAGTAGCCCGCTTTGATCACTTTTCGGACTAAGGAATCGTCCTCGGAGTGATTTTCGCAGGAGCCCTCGTGGATCTCCCGGAGCATGTAATCTGCATCACCCGGTCCCAAGCATATCATTAAGGGACCATCAAAAGTTCTCCTATAGAGAGCCCTATATTTGTCGAGTGCGAACTGGGCCGATTTGGATCGCAGGGCCCTCAATTCTTTTGGATCTGTGGGTAGTTTCTCATCCTTCAGATAAACGATGTATTTGTTTCTCCAATCCCATGTCAGACTGGTGGAGTTAATCTCTGCGTGACCTTCCTCGAACACAGATTTGAACAGTTGGACAACAGTTCCGGGGAGCAGGTCTTCTTCTTCAGCGGAAGATCCTAGATTTGTGAGGGCATCAACCTCGCAATTTTGCTCTCGAGGTACATGGACTAAGGTCCATTCTTTGAAGCGACATAGTGCGATTTGAATTTTATCCAAAGACCTTTGCATCTTGTCTTCTCGGGCTTCGTAGTTTCCGTTTACTTGGCTTACCACGAGGAGCGAGTCGTATTTTGCCTCGACGGTCTCGGCTCCCAAACTTTTGGCCAACTCTAAACCTACAATCATAGCCCATACTCGGTTTCATTGTTAGTCAGTTTTGTGATTTTTATGGATTGCCTGGTTATGCCACCGATGGGCGGCTTTAGGACTATACCGAGTTCGTATCCTCTTACGTTTGTGGCACCATCTGTGAGCAGGTTCCATACCCCGGAGGATGTGCCTGATTTTAATAAAAGCTCCTTCTCTACCTCGGGTACGGGGGTTGGTAAGAAGTCGGCCACGAAATCCGCCAGGATTTGGGACTTGATGGTCGTCCGAGGTTTATACTTGATGTCATACCCTCCGAGTTCGATGGCCCACATGGACAATCGACCTGATAACTTAGGTTTATGCAGTACACTTCGGAGAGGATAGGTTGACAGGACGCAATTATGATGGCACTGAAAGTAAGGTTTGAGTTTGCGCGAGGCGCTTATTAGTGCGAGAGCCAATTTATCCAGATGCGGATACCGTGTTTCGACGTCCCCAAGGTTCGGCTCACATAATAAATAGGAAATTGCGTACCTTGCTCTTTTCAGACCTGTATGCCACTTACCGCTATTTCGGATACGGCCAGGTATAGGTATAGCATTTCATCCTCCTTGGGCGTGTGCAACAAAGGCGGGCTAGATAGGCACCGTTTCAGTTCTTCTAGGGCTTGTTGGCATTCTAGAGTCCATTTGAAGTTGTTCTTACTTTTGAGTGGGGCAAAGAAATGGTGGCATTTGTCCGACGATCTCGATATGAATCTGCCCAGGGTCGCGATCTTCCCTGTCAGCCATTGAACGAGTTTTACGTTGTTCACCACCATCTCTTTGATGGCCTTTATTTTGTCGGGATTGATTTCGATCCTCTTTTTTGATACCATAAAGCCCAGGAATTTGCCAGAGCCTACTCCGAAGGTGCACTTCTCAAGATTGAGCTTCATGTTATAGCATTTGAGGATGTCGAAGGTTTCCTGCAAATGGGTCAGATGGTCCTTTGTGCGCATGGATTTGACTAGCATATCATCAATATATACCTCCATTGATTTTCCTACTTGGTGCTCGAACATTTTATTAACTAGTCGTTGGTATGTTGCTCCCGCATGTTTTAGCCTGAAGGGCATTACATTATAACAATATGTACCGTATTTTGTGATAAATGAGGTTTTCTCCCTATCCTCGGGGTCCATATGGATTTGATTGTACCTCGAGTAGGCATCGAGGAAAGTGAGGGTCTCGTGACCGGTCGTAGCATCGATCAGGCGATCGATATTAGGTAACGGGAAAGAATCTTTTGGGCATGCTTTGTTCAAGTCTTTATAGTCTACGCATATCCTTAGCTTATTCCCCTTTTTGGCACTACCACTACATTAGTTATCCATTCGGGATGCTTTACCTCCCTAATGGATCCGATTTTAAGGAGTTTCGACACTTCCTCTTTGATGAAGGCATGCTTTATCTCGGACTGCGGTCTTCTCTTTTGCTTTACGGGTTTGAATTTGGGGTCAACGCTTAGTCTGTGGGAGGTTATTTCCGGTGGGATACCTGTCATATCTAAGTGGGACCAAGAGAAACAACCAATATTATTACTAAGGAATTGAATAAACCCTGCCCTGAGTTCGGAGGTCAGCCCCTTTCCCAGGTATACCTTGCAATCCGGGAGGTGTTTGATAAAAACAGTCTGCTCCAGCTCTTCGATTGTTGATTTGTTCGCGTCAGATTCCTCGGGGGAGACGAAGGTTCGGGATGCGAAGAAGTCTTCCTCGTTGTCTTCAAGGGTCCGCATGTTTCCCTCCTCGTCCGAGGCAAGGCATGTGGGGGTTGGCATCTCGTGGTGGACCGCGAACATTTCCCTCGTTGCCCGTTGTTCTCCATGTATGGTCGTGATGCCATCCCTGGTGGGAAACCTTATCACCTGGTGCAAAGTCGAGGGAACTGCCCTTATGTTATGTATCCAAGGACTGCCAAGTAGGGCGTTGTATCTCATGTCGCTGTCGATAACCTGAAACTCAGTGTTCTGGGTTGTGCTAAACGTGTCGATCGGGAGGGTGATTTCTCCCTTCGATTCTTCTCCGATCATATTGAAACCGTGGAGGACCCGGGTGTTGGGAGCAACTTGATTGAGTAGCCTTAGCTGTTCTATTACTTCTGACCTAATTATGTTGACCGAGCTGCCTGGATCCACGAGCACACGCTTTATTCTGGGGTTGTTTGAGAGAACGAGATTACTAGCGTGTCATTGTGTTGTTTCATCATAGCTTTGAGATCCTCTTCGCTGAATATGAGAGTTTCTCCAGGTAGGCATTCCCGGGCCGGCCCCTCCTCTGTAGCGGACAGTCTTGCTCATTTGGATACGGGTCCTCGAGGAAGATTGGCTCCCCCAATAATCATGTGGACAGTAGCCTCTAGGCTGGTCGTGCCCTTTTCTTTGTCGCCTTTGAGGTTCCGACTTCCTATTTCACTAGTCGAGCCAGGCGCTTTGTCCTAAAAGAAAAGATCTTTTGACGAGAAAAAGTGTGAAAGATAATGTGCGTTTGTGCAATGGAACTAGCAAGAAAATAATCACTATTATTTTTAGCCCCACGGTGGGCGCCAAACTATTTACCGTGAAAATGGTAACAATAATTAAATTTGTAAATGGGATTATAAAAATATGTGATCTATTCCCGAGATAGTTGTTAAATAAGTTGATGTTAATAATATGAAGTTTAATAATGGAATGCGAGCTAAAACAAGATAGTAATCGAACCGAAGGGCCTACTGCCCGGGTATAGGTCCGATTGATAGGGGACCTCGAGGTCGATGTCAGGGTCGAGTTCGAGCTATTATGGATAGCTGGGGATGGGAAAACAGTTGAAGATATGATTAAACAAGGCTCTTCATGGACAATACGAAGCTATATGATGAAGAACAAGTGGAAGAGTGATGGTATTAAGGTGACCTCGGGCCAATGAGAACAAGCAAGAGAGAGAGAGAGAGAGAGAGAGAGAGAGATTATTGCACTTAAGGAGAAATGGAGCAACATCAGCCCAACCTACAAAGTAATGGGGACCCCCTTTATATAGGAGGGGAACTCGTTATGGTACAAAACGTATTAACCGTAAAGTTATGGAGATAGGACGGCTAGACATGACATCTTGAAAATAGGCCCCGGATTGACCAACCATGTCAGGTTAAGCCGCATGCCTTAGGAACTCCCCTCTCGCCTGTCATAGCTTGTTGTACTTGTCAGAATACGATATCCTTTGGACCGATATATATCGAACCTCTAGGATGAGTCTCGACCTTAGCTTTGAGCTTCGAGGGGCATGACCGCGAGATGGTTCTATGGCGGGGAAATCATGCCCTTGGATTTACCGTTTACATTTTTTTCCTGCAAATCGATCTTGTCAGTGGTAAGATTTATCACAAAATATTTTGTAGAGGTGAATGCTACCAAGTTACCTCTATCACACAGTTGTGTACACTAAATAGGTTGTATTTCAAGCCATCTATCAATAGACATTCTCAATGGAGTGTGAGTTTGTCTTACCTACTTTTCCAACCCCAATGATCTCACCTTTCTTAACATTTTCAAAGGAGACATTACCTTATTTGAGGCCCTCAAGTGAAAGGAACTGGTTCTTGCTTCCAATCATATGCTTTGTGCAACCACTATCCATGTACCATATTTGGCTGCTCCCCTTCACTTAGACATGTAAAAGAAAATCAGGGGTTAGTCTTTGGGTCCCTTTCTATAGGCAAAAGGGTAAATTAATAGCCCATCCTAGCAGCCTATTTTTCCCTTGAACAAAAGTTTTGTTCTTTTGACTAGCCTTTTCTTTTGTAGTACACTCACTTTTGTAGTGACCAGTCTTACCACAGTGTGTGCATATTTTATTCTCAAAAAGTGTGACGTACTTGCTTTTGGGATCCCACTTAGGTGCAAGGGTCCCGTAGCCAAGTCCTCTCTGATTGCTACTATGGTGTTCTTGTAGCCATGAGAGTGCATCAGAGGACTTATTGCATTTATAATTTCTATCTAGTTCATGCTTAACCTTGCTTAGATCTTCTTTTAAGACTCTTATCTGCTCATCTTTTTTGTACAACTCATCCTTCATTTTTCCTAGATTTTCTTTTAAGGTGAGATGTGTGTAATCAACTTTTTTTTTACCTGTTCCAAATTTTAGTTTTAAATTTTCAGATCTAAGCTCTAGCATAGTGGTGTCGAGTTCAAGAATCTAGTTCTTCAACTCAACATTTTTACTATCACTTTTACTAGCCTTGAGTTCCATATTTTTGCACTTAGCTTTCAAGATTACATATTCCTTAGACAGCTGTTCCTTTTCATTGTTTATCACTTGAGATTCATCAATGAAATCTAGCAGTAACTCAAATAGACTTTCTTTAGACAAAAACTTAATCTTGTCTTTGAGATAAATCACACTTACCTCTAATTCCTCATCAGATTCTCCAATGTCCATAAGTGCTTGTTCATCTGCATCTTCATCTTCTGAATCGGCATCTGAGCTTTCTCCCTAGGTAGAAACCATAGCCTTTATTGATCCTTTATTCTTCTTGGGATGAACATGTTCTTTCTTCATGTTTCTTCGTTCAGCCCTTTCCTTCTTCCATTTAATTTCCCACTAAGGACAGTTTTTGATGATGTGATCAGTCTTATCACATTTGTAGCAGCCTTCGTTGGTCGTTTTTCAGAAACCCTTGGTTTGCTGTAGCTTGAACCTCTTGAAGAACCCTTTCTTCTCATTAGATACTTCTTGAAATCCTTCGTGATTATATCCATTTAATCCTCCTCTAGATCAGCACCTTCAGTGATTCTGAGAGTCAGGCTTCTTTCCATCTTGGGTGCATCTATCTTCATAGTTTTCCTTCTAAGTTCATAGGCAGTGAGATTTCCAATTAGCTCGTCCAACTTGAGAGTGGCAATGTTCTTTGATTCCTGAATAGCAGTTATCTTGCTTTCCCAAGTGACTGGCAAGACCCTTGTCAAAATTTTCTCAACTTTGTCTTTTTCAAGAATAATCCTTCCAAGAGACTTAAGTTCATTTGTTAGTGTTGTGAACCTTGTATAGATCTCCTGGATGGTTTCTCCTTCCTTCATGGTAAAATTTTCATATTGAGAATACAACAGTGTTCCTCTTGATCTCTTCACTTAAAGAGTTCCTTTATGAGCCACTTGCAGAGTGTCCCAAATTTTCTTAGGAGTAGTACAACTTTAAATTCTGGTGTACTCGTCTGGACCAAGTCCACACACAAGCAATTTCTTGGCCTTAGCATTCTTTTCCCACTTATTCAAGTCCTCAACATTGTAGTCATCTCTAGTCTTAGGCACATCTATTCCTTCAGCATTCTTTTTCACGGTAGCCAGGGGACCATCAGTAACAATGTCCCATAGTTCATAATCATCTGCGATCATGTGATCTCTCATTCTGTTTTTCCACCAGGAGTAGTACTGGCCATTAAAGAGTGGAGGCCTAGTAGTGGATTGTCCTTCCCAGTTTCCAGGTGGTGCACTCATCTTGATCTGTTCCTAGGTGTTAGCCTATTCAAGGATAACCCGCTCTGATACCGATTGATGTTTTATACTTCAATACCACATGGGGGGGGGGGGGGTGATTTGTGTTGTAATAAATTTTTCACTTAAACTGTTTATTGAAGGACCAGGTTCTTCTAAGTGTTCCTTAACCTACTATTGTAGAAATAGTAAATGCGGAAAGTAAAGAACACAAGTATTTTTATGTGAAAAATACCTGGCTCAAAAGGTGAAAAACCCACCTACTTTCCAGTAGGATTTTCCTAACCTCTCCACTAAAATCATTAAGCCAAAAACTGCATTACAAAAATTCTTTTGTAAACCTAGGACTAACTCTAATCCCGTTGTAGCACACAGCCTCAACTGTTGTGACAACTTCAAGTTAACTTTAACTTGAAAACTCCGAGTACCTAATACAATTACTTCTAGATAAAGCTGAAAGGAACAGTATGAAACCACATACTACAATTGAACTAGAATAAAAGTTAGACACTTGGAACTGGTTCTTTTATCTTGTTCAAGTAGCTTCAGGTTTGCACGCTTGAATCACACACAAATTGCTTGCAAAATTGCCTTGTTATTTTGCTCTCAATTCACATTTAACTTCTGCTTATGTGTGTTCCCTGTAAAAGAGAACAACACTGATATTTATAGAGTTAGTAAATAGACTGACTATAATTCTGATGCTACTCTTCCTTGGGGGAAGAGTTCTAGTTGATCTCAACCTCTAACTCCTTCCCTTTCTCAAACCGTGTTCTCTTTGAGTAAGGAGTCTTGCTCTTTATCCAATATGCAATCTTTTCGATCAGGATCAGGAGATATTGCTTTTGACAAATTAGGTTTATCTTTTTCACGTGCATCGCACATGCTTAAGTCTATCCATATCAGTGCTCCACTAGGATAGATTTGGTTCGTGTCTGAGTTCCTTTGTCAATCTTCAAAACTAACCTTTACTTGGGCCGACAATGTGGAAG
The DNA here is from genome assembly GCF_000393655.2 of Nicotiana sylvestris. Taxonomy (NCBI): domain Eukaryota; kingdom Viridiplantae; phylum Streptophyta; class Magnoliopsida; order Solanales; family Solanaceae; genus Nicotiana; species Nicotiana sylvestris. The sequence continues at coordinate 54,959,436 of NC_091066.1, read as the reverse complement.
TGTTTTACCTTCTTGTTAGTTTCTTGCACGTCGATTTGAAGAGAAACCCATTAATGATGGTTCACGCAAAGAAAAGTAGGTGCTCCTGTTAATCACTTTCGATGCGGGCATTCATTAATCTACGATTAGTGAATCACCCCACTAGTCACCATCCTAATCAACCCTACTAGTCATACACCTTAACAGATGCCAAACAAGAAGCTACCCCCCCCCCCCACACACACACGCACGACAAGGGGAAGGGGTCCTGCCTACTCGACGCATGCCAACTTTGATACTGTCTACGTTCACACTTCTATATTTTATGTATTGTAATAAAGTGATCAAAGTGAATTTAAGTAAGTATGGCCCCCAAAAAACACAAGAAACTAATACAGGAAGTATTGGTGCATCCATCATTGTATACATCGACCTATTAAGAGCTCATCATTGCTTTGATCAACCACTCACATATTCACGCACTTCTAACAGAATATATACGCTAACAGTAAAACAGATCTTTTACATTATTAATACAGTTTAATTTGTGATAACAAGTTGATTAATTACCGTGTTATTAGGTTATAAATAAATACTAGGTTATAAACAAATACTATTTAGAAAATTTATATGTAATTAACTTATGATGATTAGATCATACAAATACTTTTTACACTATTAATACACAAAACTTGAACCTTCGAGGGACCTGGCTCCTCCCGTTAATAATCTCTCCATTTCCCCGGTTCTAGGCTGAGTGGTGTACACGTGTCCCTCTAAATACTTGATGGAACAGATTTATTTCTTTAACCAACCAAGATTCATTTCATTAAGCATTATGACGGTTTTGAGTACTAGCTTTAATATATGTATTCCGAGAACTCGTATAGCTCTATTTGATGATTTATTACTTGCGTGCTTGGTCCGTATCATTTTCCGAAAAGTTTTCATGTGAAATATTAAAAAAAAAATTGATTTTTGACATAAAATAAGGTTTGGGTTGACCACGGTCAACGTTCTTAGTAAACGACCTCGAATAGATATTTTGACGATTTCGGTAGGTTTGTATGATGTTTTTAGACTTGTAAGCATGTTTGGTTGGGGTCCCGGGAAACCGGAGCGCATTACGGTGCATTATGTGAAAAATTAAAAAAAAATGAGTTTTAAAGTTAAAATTTTGAGTTTTGATGATCGATTCATGATATTTGATGTTATTTTGATGATTTAGTTAGCAAACAACTTTTATGATGTTATTACACTTGTGTACATGTTCGGACCGAAGGGCTCTGGTAAGTTTTGGATGCATTACAAACTAAATTGGAATAACTGATGCATAGTTGTTGCTGGTTTAAACATGCAGGTTTCGCAATTGCGATGATCTGATCGCAATTGTGAGCCTCACATTTGTGATATCAGGCTCTTAAATGCGAACATGGGCTGGGAACTGGGACTTTGCATTTGCAAAGTAAAGTTCGATTTTGCGAACTGAGCTGGGTTTGCATTTGCGACATAGTGCATAGAAGAACAACTTCGTATGTGCGAATCACTACTCGCATTTGTGACTGGGGGCTATTCGCAAATGTGATGAATATGCCGCATTTGTGACTACTGCATAGTTGGGACACTAATCGAATTTGCGATCAGTGGTTCACTTTTGTGATGGTCACGAGATCTGCAGTTGGGTAAAATATGGAAAAATTGGAACTTAGCTTATTTTAAACCATTTTTCAATCTCAAACTCTTTAGAGGCGATTATTGAAGAAGATTTTCTTCCCAAATTCATTAGTAAATAAATTTAACTAGTTTTTAATTAATTTTAATTACTTTTCCATGAATTTTCACATCAAATCCATGAATTTCAAGGTAAAAATTAGGATTTTTTAAAAGAATTTAGGTATTTTGTAAAAATGAGATTTAGACTTCGAATTGAGGTCGGATTTTGAAATAAATCACATAATCGGACTTGGGGGTGAATGGGTAATCGGGATTTGGTCCAAATCTCAAATTTTGACCAAGCAGATCTGAAGTTGAATTTTGTTGTCTCTTTTCCAAAATGATTAAAATTGAATTTGTTTCAGTCGTGAGTAGTTTCTAAAGCTTATTTTGGATTGTTTGAATGGTATTTGGCTATATTTGGTTAGTTTGGAGGCTTGTTCGAAAGAAAATGCCATGATTGATTATTGAATTAATTCCGGAAAGAGGTAAGTGTCGTGGTTAACCATGACTTGAGGGAATTAGAATTTGATTGGTCCAGTTGCTACGTAATTTATGTGTGAGGACGACGTATATGCGAGGTGACGTGTGCATATGCATTGCCATGGGTTAAGCATGCGTGGCGGGCTTCTTAATTACTTGTTTTCGTGAATACCATGCTTTTTTTAATCCATATTATTACTTGTTCGGTGCTTTAATTGTTATTTGCGTGTACTTGTTAATTCATATTTTCGTTCGTTGTGTGCGTTAATTTACTGTATGTTTCCATGTATCTATGTCTTCATTTATTAATTGTCTTTATTTTCCTTATATTTTTGTATGTTGTTAGATAGCCGCTTTTATTTGTCTTATGTCTTTATTTATTTAATTTTCTTATTTTGTTTTCATTGAGAAATACGCTGTACTTGGTTGTAGCATTACACATACATGTTTTATATATGGAATCGGGTTGCACGCCGCAACGGATATAGAAATGATGTTTAGGATCGGGCTGCACGCGGCAAAACTATTGATGATGTATATGGGAACGAATTGCACGCTGCAATGGATATTGATACGGTATTTGGGACCGAGATAAATGCCAGAACATTATTAGTATATATTGTCGCGCCCTCTTTTTCCTTGCGGAGTCCGGGTTTTGACATTCATGGGAGAACAACTTATTTCCTTTTGGGATTTGGGTATTTGAACAGTCGCTACCTAACAGATTATGGTGCGCTAGGGCACCTAGAGCGGTTAACTCACACATAACTAGTTTGCATTACCAGAGATTAGGGTAAGGGATCAAAATAACCTTGAGGGGAAGGTGTTAGGCATCCCTTGCAGTCCACAATGGTGGGTCCCGGTTGAACTTAAACTACGTGAATTAGTCATTTTAACAAATAAATAATTTCAACACATACTCGTAAATAAAGGCATTTTTAGATATTCTAAGTACATGTATGATTCAAGTAATGAAAACAAGGGAAAATGTTTGAACAATCTTGCATACATATACATAAATAAAAGGAAATTCGTTTAAGACACATAGAAATTGGGAAAGAGGGGTCCTAGGGTGGTTAGCCTATAGGATCACACCCACGCAATGCCCGGTAATCACTCCTCAGTGAGGTGCTACACGTGATATTAGCGCGTAGTCATCATATCCTTACTACCCAATTCCCTTCCCTTGGTCATAGCCTAAAGCGTTCTAGCAACCTTGAAAGACATCCTATGCGTGCATTAACCGTCCCTTTCTTTGTGGCCCCGGAGGTATTTAGAGCCGCTAATTTAGATAGTTCTAGACCATCCTGAGGTACTTAAACGAGAAAAATCTAGGCGTCAACCAAAAACAATTAGGACTGTATTAAAGAGAGAACAATTTAAGGCTCACATTTTCCTCCACAAACAGAACAAGTAAATGTACGTCTCAAACAACAGTGTTTAGATATTTAAGGGGGACTCTAGAACATGATATCTAGGTGAGCAGGGAATATGCAGTATTGAGCTAGGACCAAAGTATAAAAGAACTTAATCCATTTGCCTACTGATTTTTTAAATCTGTTGAAACAAGATCAGTTACAAATACAAGGCGTAGTTTTACAATTGCAGAATTTTAGTCGCCCTACATGCTTCCCTAGGCGTATAATAGTGATGTCCTATGTGCATGGTATCTATTATTGATTAGGAATGCAGTGAAAACTGTAAATAATTTTAAACGGACTATTTGAATCCTATAGGCATGATTTCTAGTGCTGTTAATTAATGCAACATGGAAGAGATGAGTAGGTTAGTGAATTAAACCGATTCAGAATCTACAAACATGAGTTAAAGTTAAACTGATTTTAGGGCTAACTAAATTGGTTTTAGATCCTATAGGCATAATTTCTAATTAAACATAAGGTGAAGCAAGTAAAACTTATTTGACCAAAGCGAAATCCCTATAGGCATGATTTCTATTAAAGCTGATTTTAAATTCTATATGCATGATCTCTAAGGAGATGAATTCTAATACATGCTTTAATGAAAACTGAACCTCAGTTACTTTACACCCTATAGGCATGATATATAATTATATGAAATGGAGCAGGTAGAAAACACATCACATGTAAATCAAAATAAACTTTATAGGCATGTGATCTACCCAACTTTACCCACATTATACAACTATTCCCCCTTTTCACTAGTCACCCCAATATTTGTTTACAATTAATTATTACATACCAAGAATTGAATGAATTACATAATTATAAATATAAATTAAACTATAGGCAACTTGAAGTAGGCCCAAAGTAATTTTTATGCCTTTAGTAGTCTCAACTGCCCACAGTTCCATAGCTAATTTCATGTCTAGGTGTGTCAGAGTTCCCTAAGGACCTCAAGGATCCCGGGCAGTGTTCATACCCAGACCTTTCTCAAGTAAGAACTAATTTATGTGTAGTGTGGAAGTGCCAACCCTGATAAGTCATAATTCAGAGAGATCTCAAGGGTCTAAAGAAGTACACATACCAGAGGGGTAGGACTTAGTAATCTAAGAGTAATGTGAGAGTGAATAATGATTTGAAAGAGTTTGGTAAACAGTATAAAGAAAGGCCTTAGGAATGAAAAGAGTTTCTGAAAACCTGTACTAGTTTGAGTAAAACAGTAGTTGGAAAAGCATGAAAGAGAACATCTTGAAACCAGAATACCAATCCCAGAACAACTTCATAAAATACTTTGGCAAACAGACTTCACACAAGGAGAAATGGGTAGGGGACACCTAGAATGCACCTTAGTGATATCAAACAAATACACAATTTCCTTAAGAAGTTATGGAATTGACCAATTAGTTGCAAATATATGTTGAGAACACATAGGTGTTAGACATGACCAATACACACAACTAGAGTACCTTTGAAAGGGCTAGGTGTCTTAACATGATCTCATTAGTGAAGTAGATTAGGTAAGACTTAGATGAACAAACTAAAACTTCATGAAGCATTCAAAGTTTTAAATATACTAATCACTTGTAGAATAAGCAGAAATTAGACATGTTGGGTGAGACAGTAAATAAACAATGCAACTTGGACATACTAGTGAACAAATAGGATTCATGCAATTATCTAAAGTAGGATTGGGCATGCTAAATAATATACTAGTTATGACTTTTAACGGAACAAACTTAAACATGCTGAGTGATACAGTAATTAGGAAGTATAATCTTGACATGCTGATTGCATATTGAGCTCATGACAGTAGATGTTGACACCCAATTTTTCCCTATATATATTCAATATACAAAATAACTTCAAAATAGCATATAAATGCATACATAAGCATGTCAAAATGTTTGATTATTTTTCCATAATTTTTAAATTGCTTTATTTCCGTTTTTCATCCATAAAATCCCAATAATTATGTCCAAAATTATTATTTTTGATGGTTCATTTATTGGACCTTTATATTTATGCCAAATATGGCTAATGTGATTTTTACATATTCTTACAATTTTATTTAGTATTTTTTAAAGCTAATTGCATATAATTGCAATATTATCCTCTTTAAGGTTTAATTGTGTTTTATATTCATAACATTAAGCCCTATATTTTTTAAATTGTTATTTACATGCTCTGAATCATTTTAGTGCTTTCAATTTATTTCTAGAAATTTATTTACTATTTTTTATAATTTAAAAAGGGGAAAATTGTCTATTTAAATAATAGCCCAATTGCATTTCAATTTTAGCCTAATTTTAACCCCAAATTAAACCCAATTTCCCGGGACCAATTTTAATTAAACTTGACCCCTAACTCAATTAAACCAACCCAACCCGGATTCTCCACCTACCCCTTTTAATCTAGGCCGTTGATCATTCAGATCAACGGCCACCGTTCACCCTTCCTAAAATAAACCTAAACGACCCCTTACCCTAATTCACCTTTCAACAAATGTCGCCCTTGAATCCCTTCCCTCTCAATTCTCTCTGCAGCCTCACATAAACCCAAGCTGCCGCCACCCCATTTCACCATAATCCACCTCAATCCCTGCCTAATCCATGGTCTCCCATGGCCGTTTGAGATGTATACCGGCCTCCTTCATTTCCTGGTGGCCTTTTTGTGTGGTTTCATGGCTAGATCTTAAAGAGATCTAGTCCAGTCCTTTCTCAGCCTCTATCTCTGGTGTTTCTCCGGCCATCCATGTCCGTTCAAGTCAAATCCTTGACTTTTCCGGCTAGATCGGTAACTTTTTAAGGCCTCTCTCACCTTTTCTGAGTTCTCTGAAACTCTAGCTTTAAGGTCTTTTGATATTCTTTCAGATCTATCTTAGATCTATGCTTATTACGAACTTCTTAAGTGTTTTCTTGAAGGTTCTTCGACTTTCTTTCAAAATGACTCTTAATTTTTCAACGATTAGGGTTCCTCTTAACCTCTTTTTAAAGATCTCTTCTCTGATTGTTGGTGTTGTTTCATGATTTTACTATGTTCAAACAACTTGTTTATGCTTTTCTTCTACTTGATTTAGCATGTTGAAAACCCTAGGTCCTTTTTGGTGTTATCCGAGTTCTGAAACTGTTTGTTTGAATGTGTACTTGTTTGATTAAGTTCTTTGTTTCTAACTCTCTTTTTCTTGTTTTACTTATTTGATTCTGAGTTCTTATCACCTCTTAAACTCGGATATTGTTGAAACCCTAATTTCTTAAAAGGTTTTCCTCACTTGTTACTATGAGACCTTTACTTGTTTCTGACTCTCTTACCTGTTATTATATTCTTCTTCACTTTTGATTCTATGTGACTACTTGACCTACTTGACTATTGTACTCCGAATAGGTCTCTTTTACTACTGAATCCTATCTTACCCCTGCTGCTACTGTATGTTTGTATTGCTTCTTTTTGTCAACATGTTTGACCCTGCATACTTGTTCATTCCTTGCTATTTATATGTTGAGGTGCATAATCATGACCCTTTCTTGATTGATTCTGACTCCCTCAATGTTGCGAATGATTGCAAAAGGTTTTCTTACGAACCCTAATTTTTTACTCATTTGTTTAAAATTAATTGATTCCCTTCCTTTACTGTGATGTTCGATCTTGCTGAATCCTTTCCCAATACTAAGCAAATTTTGAACTTAGTCTCAATTATTTACTTCATACTTTTACTGCCCCCTTATATGGCAATAATCAATCTATCCCAAACTGATTTCTTTCCATAATTACACCTGTTAGTATCAGTTAAGCAGTGATTCCTTAATTAAAGGGAATCACTTATGTTAATTGATTCTGATTGTGATTGTTTCCATGTTTGTGTTAAGGCTTTACTTATTACCTTATTCTTTACTCATTTTCAAAAACTATAAATACATAGCCTCTCTTCTTTCAAACACACGAGCAATTTGGGTTCAGAATACACACTTACACTCAAAAACTCTCTCTTTCTTTACTACTACTTGTGCTACTGCTTTGTCTAGATGGCTGAAAGCCAAGGGCTAGACTGTGGAATCTTGCTTACTTTTCCTTTCTGCACTTTGCTTCTTTACTGGTATGTCCTAGTTAATTTTTTAAGCCTCAACAACAACATGTTTCTTTAATTGTTCCAATTTCTCTCATTCTTGTCTACTTCTGCTTATGTTTATGCATTCAAGTTACATTACTAGCATATTGTAATATGTTCCCTTCCCCCTTAAATTAATACTTCCCTATGTGTGTACTTTGTGAGTCACTGATTGTTTACTTGTTGTCTTATGATTCCCAAACCCTATCCCCTCCAATGTGTTTGTGTTCTCTGGCTGGTTCGTGATTATGCCAGCATTAGCTATTGATGTACATGACCAAACCTAACCTCTACTGGGGTCATATGCTTCAGACAAGTGTATTCCCAAAATCCCTTACACCCGTTGAATGATTCTGTGTAGTTTGTGTTTTACTACTGCTGTTTTCAAATCACCCTTACCACTTACTATTTTCAACTCAGTTTTAAATAAATCTCTTTCAACTATGTCCTGCACTTCCACTATATTCTTAGAACCTAGGTTATGCCCCTCTTGTGTAAGCCTTGCCTTGGGACCCTTGAGCTCACTTTGAACTTGGACACATAAGAGTTGGCCCTTCCACACTGCACTAATTCTATTTGGTTATGCAAACCTGGGTGTGAGCACTGCTCGGGATCCATGAGATCCTTAGGTAACTTTGACATACCCAGGTATGAAAAAGGCTTTGAAAAATTTGGCGTTGAAATGGTTCATTACATACCTCAGAGAAGAAGTCAAGATTCGGCTTTCTTTGGTTGTAATTTCTTATTTCTGCACTTCTTTTGTAATTCAATTATTTGGGCTGTATTAATTTGTAAACAGTTATGGGGTGATTAGTGAAAAGGGTGGGTGGTTTTATGTCATGGGTAAATTGGGTAGATAACATGCTTATATGGTTTATTTTTAATTCCATACATGGCCTGTTAGATATCATGCCTAGAGGGTCTACTCTAGTTTAAAATATATTCTGCATGTTTTATTTCCACACTTAGATATCATGCCTATTGGATCTAAATGAATATAATTAGATATCATGCCTATAAGGTTAAAAAATTAGCTTTGTAATTAGATATCATGCCTATAAGGTTAAAATCAATTGAAGTTCAATTTTCATTACAACATGTATCCAGATTCGTTTCCCTTAGAAATCATGCTTATATGTCTGAAGTCAGTTTTAAATAATTAGATACAATGCCTATAGGATTTAAAATCATTTGTAATAGAAATCATGCCTATAAGGTCTAAAACCAGTTTAGTTAAAAATCAGTTTGACTCATGCCTGTCTGAATCGGATTAAATAGAAAGAATGCCTATAGGATCTAAATCGCCTGTTTAAATTTAATCATTGCTTTACTGCATCAATATAGATATCATGCTCATAGGACATTACCATTACACCTAGGCAAGCCTTAGGTAACTCTTTACATAAAACTGAAAATGCCTTTGTTAATTACCGACTGCTACAACGAGCAAGCAGGCCTGATTCAGACTTCTTTTCTGAGCTATATAATAAATCTGGTTCTGACTCAAACTGCCTTCTTTAGGATTTTTAAAATTCAGACCTTAAGTGTGTTTAAGTCATGCTATTTATGTGCTTTATTTGCAGAGGTATACATGAGCCTTATAACTACTTACATGTTTCCCTCTAAAAGCAGTCCTACATGTTTTTGTATGTTGCCTAGCCTTTTACCTTTAAATCAAAGAGTCAGTCTGAACCCTCCCTCTTATAGGAATAGTAGTCCCAAATTCCTTTGGGACTGATAGAAATGGGATGGGTAATAGCATGCAATAGAGCTCAAGACCAAATCCGCGCTTTAATACCTTAACGGGGTGGGAAGGGTAGATATAGATATGATGTCCGGTGCTCTAATACCACATGTATTCCCTCTTCTAAGGAGTGTCATACCGGGTATTGCATTAAGGTTATCCATGTTATAAACAAACCTAGGACCCCCCCCCCCTTTATTTTTTAACAAGCATGTTTAGTTTATAACTCTTTCAAGCCTTGCCCTCCAATAATTGCTTTCAAACACTTATGTGTTTAACTTAAATCCCCTCTTACTTCAGCCTTTATTTGTTCACTTGCTAATTGCACAAATTCACAAAAGAACCATCTAGTCGGGAACCACACTAGTGGATCCTGAGGGGTGTCTAACACATTTCCCTTGTGATAACTTCAAGCCCTTACCCAATCTCTGGTTATCAAACCTAGTTGTAAATGAACTCTATATGTGTCCTAATGCTCCTTAAATCATTAGGTGGGGACTCTTTAAATACCAATTCCCAAAAGGAAATGAGTCATTATACCCCATGAATGTCGAAACCCGGAAACTCCTCTCCCGACGGAAAGGGGGAAAAAGGGGGCGCGACAGTAGAATAGTAAATAGAACTGGAAATCACAACTAATGAACTGTAGCGATAAAGAAAACACATAGTTTTGGAATGGGAATTGAATCAGGACATACCAGTTAAGGAGAGAATACAGAGTATAGAGCAGAGAGGGTGCAAATAGCCTGCCTTGGCTTATAGCCGGCTGGATTAGTAAGAATTGCAAGTAACAGAAAAGAACAGAGAGCCTTTGAGAGAGTGAGAGTATAGATGAACTAGTGTTTGTGTCTAAGAAGTTAAAATAAAAGAGTTTATATAGTAGCTCGAGAGTAGAGTAAATAAGGTAAAATAATCATCAATCAACAATTAAGGAATTTTAGAATCAATCACACAAGGATTTAGCATAGTTTTTCTCCTTTAATTAAGGAGATCAACCAGCACTAATGATAGGAACTAATTAAGGCAAGCGGTTCAATTAAACAGAGCAAAGAAGTAAGAATCAGAGATCTTGTTGAAGAAAAGAGTTCAAATCAAACAAATAATAAAGAGCTTCAGAATAGAGAGTCAAGAGTTTTATTAAGGAAAGAATCATGCAAACAGTCAGCAAGTATCACAGAAAATTTTCAAATAAGGCAAGAAAGGAATAGTCAGGAAACAGATTGATAAATCTGGAATTCAAATCAACACTAATTAAAGGGTGAAAATATAGGTTTACCATGAATTGGAAAAAAATGAATATAGATACATAGAATCAGTAAAAAGTCGAACCAAGTACCTTAGTAGAGGCACATTAGGATAAAAATCACAAGACATCGAAACACGCTAAAGAGCAATCACATGAACCAAAGCATAGGACAAAGTCAGTACACAAGTAAATCAGACAAACTCATAATCCAAACAAAATGTCAAAAAAATTAGGTTTTTAGCATAAAAGAGTTAGGGTTAGAGCAAACCCTACGAAATTGGTTAAAACACATAAAAAATAGAAGATTAAACACTCAAAATTATCAAATGTTTTGGAAAATAAAATTTTATGGAAACCCTAGTTTAGGAAGATCTTACTCAAAATCGAACAGGAATAGCCTGAAACAGGCGAGCAAAGACCAAAGGCGTAAGAAGACTAGCCCTGATCCCTTGAGGATCCTAGAGATGGTGATACCAGTACAAGAGAGCCATTAGAGGCCTGGGGGTGGTGAGAAACTACCATGGATGGCCATAGATGAGTGGCGGCGAGGGTGGATTAGGGTTAGGGTTTGAGAGCATTGGAGAGGAAAATGGTTTTAGGGCGGGTTTGGGTAAGAATGGCCGAGTTTGGGGGTCGTTTGGAACTAAAAAAAAGGTAAGGGGTAATGGTGGTTGTTGGTCTCTGTGATCAACGGCCAAGATTGAAAGGATTTGGGGCCGGGTTGGGTGTTATAGATTTGGGCTGGGTAAGTTTTAGGCCCGATTAGGATGGGGGGGGGGGGTAAAATTGGGCTAATTTAATAGGTTAGGCACAAAATAAAAAGGGGCTATTCGTTAAATAGTTAATTAATTGCTAAAATAATTTTAAAAAATATTGAATAAATTATAAAAAATGATTTTCATGCATGAAAATGTTTTAAAGTAATTACTTAATATTTTAAAAATATAAAAGGCTATTTTTCGGTAAAAATAATGTAATAATGCATGCATAGGCTATAATCACAAAGTAATTGCAAATGCATTCTAAATATACCAATGTGGCTATTTGGGCAATAATTGAAATTTAATATAAACGTAAATGATAAATTAAGCCACAAAAATTATTATAAAACTATTTTGTGATGCAATCAGTGATTGTTTTATAAATAAAATGTTGGGATAAATTAATTAAAATATTTTAAAAACGCAGTAATTGTATGAAAAATACTAATTGGTGCCAAGACATAGTTTTGAAAATATTATGGGAATATATATATGTATATATATATATATATATATATATATATTATGCCAAGGCATAGTTTTGAAAATATTATGGGAAAAATTGGGTATCAATATATATATATATATATATATATATATATATATATATATATATATATATATGTATGTATATATGTGTGTGTGTGTGTGTGTGTGTGTGTGTGTGTGTGTGGATTAGGTTGCACGCTAGAGAAGATATATTATGATTGTTTTGACTGTTGGTTCCGTATCTGTGTTGTACTGTGAATTTGAGCATAGATGATATTCTAGGGCCCTCTATTATGTATTTTTTGTTCTAGTTTTCATGTTAATCCTTGTTTCTCTATTCTACTATTGCTTTTACTTATGCTCATGCAGGTTTATAATGAGTGCTTTATTATAGTCTCATTACTACTTCGTCGAGGTTAGGCTTGATATTTACGGACTACATAGGGTCAGTTGTACTCATACTATACTTTTGTACTTCTTTTGTAGATTTTGGTATTGGCCCCAGTGGAGTTTAGTGGAGGCTTGTTTGGACTGTTAATAATCGGAGATTTGAAGTAGAGTTGCACGACGTTCACAGACCCTAAAGTCCCCTTCAATATTGGTTATTTTATTTGGACATTTGTATTTTATTTCAGACCTTGTTTGTAGCACTTTTAGTAGCTCATGTACTTGTGACACCAGTTTCTTGGTGTAGACTAGACTATTGGTTTTATATTATTATGTTACGAGTATATAAGACTTATATTTTTAATTATTTGCTTTTAATTGATAAATTAATTAAGTGATTAGCTAGAGTTGGCTTGCCTAGCAAGTGGATGTTACGCTATCACGGCCCTGTGATAGGGATTTCGGCTCGTGATAAGTTGGTATTAGAGCACTAGATTGCCCAGGTCTCATAATTCATGAGCAAGCTTAGTAGAGTCTTGAAGATCGGTACAGAGACGTCACTACTTATCTTCTAGATGGTATAACGCTTAGGAAAATTTACTTTTTTTTCTCTATCATGAGAATTTATTCTATCCATGAAGCTGATAACTAGGGATTTTGACGCATTTTATACTCCTTCTTAGTTACGCTTTATTATAAATTCATACAAAATAGTCCCAAAAGGCTCATAAGTTGTGCTCGATTGCAGGTTTGATCAATAAAGTGACAAGATATAAAAGATTAGCTCAAATGGAGTGAAACTTGCACAAGTACCAAAGACAAGACAAACTCAGGAAAAACAGGCCTAGATTCAAAGAGCTGGTACTTCAGGCATTAAGGCAGTGCAGCCGCAGAAGGTTTTGTGCGGTCCACATTGAAGGCAATGCGGTCCGCAGAGTCAAGGTTCAGAGAGGGTGAAGTTGGAGCTTTCAAGCCTGTGCGGTCTGCGGTCTAGTTTGTGCAGACCTCACTAGAAGCCTCCGCGGCCGCGGTCCGCGAAGCCTGAGTTCAGAGAGCCAAGTTTTCAAGTTCAAGAGCCTAGTGCGGCCGCACACCATTTTGTGCGGTCCGCACTGACGTCGTAGGGGCATTTTTGTCCAGTTTTTTTCAGCTTAGTATAAATAGAATCTTTTTTCCATTTTAGGGTATCAGACATTTTAGAATAGTTGTTGTGCTCGTGGGAACGTATCTTGTAGCCATTTTGGGCATTTTTACTTACTTTTTATCATTGAATCTTTGTATTTTGCTTAACAATTAATTAATATGTGTTCATCTTCATCTATTTCTCTATTTTCCTCTTCAAGTATGAGTAGCTAGAACCTTTAGCTAGGGTTGTGGCTCAACCCTAGTGTGGGTAATTGATGAGGGTTGCAATTTAGGGCTAGATTGACTATGTGTGTTTGCTATTTGGGTCAATTTCATGGTTTAATTACTAAATTAGTGGTTGCAAACACTAGTTTGTGCTAAGTTGACTTGGGCTCTTCTTGAGAAAGAGAGCCTAAGTCTCCGAAATTGATCGAACAAGGAATTGGGATGGACTCAAGAGAATTGATAGTCCCAATTAAAGGGTTAAACCTCGAGAGAGTAATACCCGATTTGAACCCTAGTTGCTTGAGCAAATATGCATACCCAATTAGTCTTGAGCAAGTCAATTGGGCAAAATCATTCTTTCTGCCGAGAGGTGTGAGAGTTGGTAATATCGAGCACTGGTTATAACATATTCCCCAATCATGTCAATCATGTCTTAGATACAATTTCCCGTCAATTGGCCACCTAGCTGAAAGTCACTATCCTAGTGCCTTTTAGAATATTTGAACAACTTGTAGCATTTTACTCTTAGCTTAATCTATTTGCAATTATAATTTGTAGTTTGATAATAGAAGAACTATAAAAGAAAACCCAAAAATCAATAGAAGTGCAATTTGGAACCAATACGCAATCCTAACCTAAATAGATACTCAACTCCCTTTGTAGCTCTCCGTGGAAATCGACCCCGACCAAAAATCGGGTAAAAGCTATTGCGACCCTCTCTCCCTACTTTTTAGTGGTGCGGAGTAGGCTGCGATCATTTTTTGGCACCGTTGTCGGGGAGCTAACAGTTTTGGCTATCTATTTAGTTAGTTTTGTGTATTGTTCTTCTTTCCTTCTTTGTTACTTACTTGTTTGTGTCACTACTCAGGTACCAATATGGCTTTGAACAATGCTAATGACCCTCTTGGAAACGTGATTGCGGGGGAGGAGGTAGATAATGTTGAGAAAGATGAGGTGCCTCTTATACCTCAAGGACAACGTAGAGGCCGCATGGCTCCCAAAGTATTTTTGAACCAGGGTTATGCAAGTGCTATTGTCCCACCCAGAATCCGGGTGGGCAACTTTCAGATAACCAATGTGATGTTGACCTTACTTGAGTAGCGTGGGTACATCATGGGCACTGCAGATCAAAATGCCTACAAACATCTCAAGGGGTTCGTGGATACATGCTGGGGGAGCAAACAGATGAATGTGTCCGAGGATGCTCTTAGGTTGAGACTTTTCCCATTCTCACTTTACAGAAGGCATTAGATTGGCTCGAGAGACTCCTCAACCATTCCATCACAACTTGGGATGAGTTGCAGGATAAATTCATTTCTAAATTCTTTTCATCCGGGCATATGGAAGCACTTCAAGATGAGATATTGGCTTTCAAGGAAGAGCCCACAGAACCTTTGCATGAGATTTGGGAGCGGTATAGAACGATGGTGAAGGAATTCCCCAATAATGATATGACTGACGCTATGATCCAACAAACTTTCTACTGGGGCATCAATACAACAAATCAATGCATAGTGAACCAACTTACTGGAGGCAACTTTATGAAGCTATCGTATGATGAGGCATGTGATGTACTTGACGAGATGGCTGACACTTCTTCTACATGGCAAAGTAGAGTCAATGTGCGTCAAGGTGACCCTATGGTTATTCATTTACACAAGGAATTACATGACCATAGGTAAGCTATAGCGGAGTTGACAACTACTATGAATCAATTGGCTAAGGCATAGTTACAACAGGTCCAAAATCCTCGTCAAGTGAATGCCATGGAGGGTGTTAATATGCTTATCAACAAGAGAAGGAAAAGAAGGTAACAAAACCAAGGGACCTCTGAGCAATTTGATGATGCATGTGATGGTTTTCAAAATGATGGTTATGATGACCAAAGTGATGAGGTTCAATATGTAAACAACTATCAAGGCCAACGAGACAACTCTTCCAACCAACAACAGTGGAGACCTCAAGGCAATTAGGGCAATCAACAACAAAACAATGGCAATTGGGGGAACAACAACCAGAACAACAACTGGGGCAATCAGAACAACAGTCAAGGCAACCAAGAGAATTGGAATGGTAATAACAATAATTGGGGTGGCAATAATAATCAAGGAGGATGGAACAATGGAAACCAAGGAAACCGGGGGCAAGGCTTTCAAAGGCCCCCAATGTACCAACAACTGAACAATCCACTACCATTTCCATCTCAAGGTCCTAGTTCTTCGGGCAATGATATGGGTAGAATTGAAATGGTGTTCGAGCAGATGATGAAGAAGAATGCGGATTTTGATGCACAGTTAGCTTCTCACAACACCTATATTCGAAACTTGGAGGTGAAATTAGGCCAAATCTCTCAGTCATTGAATACTCGCCCGAAGGGTGCTCTACCAAGTGATACGGTAGTGAACCCAAAGGGTGGGAACAATCACGTTATGGCGGTTATAACAAAAAGTGAGAGAGGCGGTGATGTGAATTCCTCTAAGCAAAAACAAGTCATGGATGATGATGTTGAGTTGCAAGATAACGAAGTCCCTTTGGTAGTTGAAGATGTGGTTGATGAAAATGTGAACAATGAAGTAAAGATTGATATTCAAGAAGTCGAGGTGGAAACTCAAAATAATGTGAACCCGTCTAGGGAACACATAATTGACATACCGGAGCTGGTTGTGCCAAAAGCCAAGGCTCCTTTTCCAAGGCCACCTCCACCTTATCCTCAAAGGCTCGCAAAGCAGAAGAATGATAATCAGTTTAAAAAGATCATTGATATGATGAAGAGCTTATTTATTAATGTGCCTTTAGTGGAGACACTTGAACAAATGCAGGGTTATGCAAAATTCATGAAAGACTTGGTTACAAAGAAGCGTTCTATGGATTGTGAAACTCTAAAGATGACTCACCAAGTTAGTGCTATAGTGCATTCAATGGCCCTGAAGCTTGAAGATCCCGGTACTTTCACCATTCCTTGCACCATTGGGAGTGCGGATTTTGCCAAGGCTCTGTGTGACTTGGGAGCTAGTATACTTTGGGTATCGAGCAACCTAGTCCAACCTCAATGAGACTTCAAATGGCAGATCGATCGATGAAGCGACCTTTGGGAATTATTGATGACGTACTTGTCCGAGTGGACAAATTCATATTGCCGACCAACTTTGTGATTTTGGATTGTGAGGTAGACTATAAGGTTCCTATTATCTTGGGAAGGCCTTTCCTTGCAACGGGGAAGGCATAGGTTGATGTTGAAGCGGGTGAGCTCACTTTCCAAGTGGGAGATGAAAAGGTTGTATTTCATGTGTGCAGATTTATGATGCAACCCAAAAGTGCTGAGGTGTGCTCTTTTGTTGACCTCATCACAGCAGTGATAATTGATGACACCAGTGCAATGATCAATGTGGAGGACCCATTGGAAGCCGTATTGTTAAATCTTGATGTCTATGAGGATGCAAGCCGAGTGGAGTGCATGAATGTTTTACATGGAATGCGATCTTATTCCTATGAGCCTAGAAAATTATCTTTGGATCTTGCAAACCGGAAAACGTCACCAATAAAACCATCAATTGAGGAGCAACCGGTGTTGGAGTTGAAACCACTGCCTCCATACCTCAGGTATGAGTTCTTGGGCTCAAATTCTACTTTACTAGTTATTCTTTCTTCTTGACTTACTAACATGCAGGTTGAGGCTACTTTGGCAGTGCTTCAAAAGTAGAAAAGGGCAATTGGATGGATTTTGGCTGACATTCGGGGAATAAGCCCTGCATTCTGTATGCACAAAATTATCTTGGAGGATGATGCAAATCCTTCCTTGGAGCATCAAAGAAGATTGAACGAGGCAATGCAAGAAGTGGTGAAGAAAGAAGTGATCAAGTGGTTGAATGTCGGTGTTGTGTACCCCATTTCCGATAGCTCATGGACTTCTCTAGTACAATGTGTACCAAAAAAGGGTGGTATGACTGTGGTAACAAGTGACAACAATGAACCTATTCCCACCTTGATAGTTACCGGATGGAGGGTATGTATGGACTACCGGAAGCTAAACAAGGTGACCTGAAAGGATCATTTCCCATTGCCATTTCTTGACCAAATGCTTGATCGTCTTGCAGGGCGTGCTTTTTATTGCTTTTTGGATGCATACTCGGGGTATAATCAAATCTTAATTGCCCTAGATGGCCAGGAGAAGACCACCTTTACCTGTCTATGTGGAACCTTCGCTTTCTTTCGAATGTCGTTCGGGTTGTGTAATGCTCCAGCGACCTTCCAACGATGCATGATGGCTATTTTCACCGACATGGTGGGAGATATCTTGGACGTCTTCATGGATGATTTCTATGTGGTTGGTGATTCCTTTGAAGAGTGTTTGAGAAATTTGGATAGAGTATTAACCCGATGTGAAGACACCAATATCGTGCATAATTGGGAAAAATGACACTTCATGGTGGAGGAAGGCATAGTGTTGGGCCACAAGATTTCAAAGTGTGGAATTGAAGTTGACAAAGCCAAGATAGAGGTGATTTCAAGTCTTCCTCCCCCTATTTCCGTCAAGGGGCTGAGGAGTTTTCTTGGGCACACGGGGTTTTACCGGAGGTTTATAAAAGATTTTTCAAAGATGGTAAACCCCTTGCACAAGCTACTAGAAAAGTATGCAAAATTTGTGTTCGATGAGGGATGTATGCAAGCATTTGATCTTCTCAAGCTTAAGTTGACCACTACCTCAATCATTACCGCACCAAATTGGAGCTTGCCTTTCGAGCTCATGTGTGACGCAAGTGACGTTGCAGTTGGGGCTGTCTTGGGTCAAAAGGTTAACAAGTTGTTTCATTCGGTGTACTACATAAGCAAGACCATGAATGAGGCTCAAAAGAACTACACAGTTACCGAGAAAGAGTTGTTGGCTATAGTGTTTGCAATGGAAAAGTTTCGGCCGTATCTTATGGGGGCCAAAGTCATAGTGCACACCGATCATGCCGCTCTTAGGTACTTGATGACAAATAAAGACTCCAAGGCAAGATTGATGCGATGAGTGCTACTACTTCAAGAGTTTGATCTATAAATTGTGGACCGGAAGGGTAGTGAGAACCAAGTGGCGGAGCACTTATCTCGTTTGGAGGAGGAGGGGAGGCCTTGTGATGGCCTTGAGATCAATGATTCATTTCCCGATGAACAACTCCTTGCGGTGTCAATGAAAGATATTCCATGGTTTGCCGATGTTGCTAATTACCTTGTGACCGGAATAATCCAATGTGAGCTCTCTTCTAACCAAATGAAGAAGCTCAAGTGGGATAGTTTGGATTTTTATTGGGATGAGCCATATTTGTTCAAGATTTGCATGGATGGTGTGATTCGAAGGTGTGTCCAGGAGGAGGAGCAATTGACTATCTTGGAGGCTTATCATTACTCTCCCTATGGTGGCCATCATGGCGGGGTGAGGACGGCTTCTAAAGTTCTTAGTTGTGGGTTTTATTGGCCAACTTTTTTCAAAGATGCGGGTGAGCTTGTGAAGAGATGCGATGAATGCCAAAGAGCGGGTGGAATTTCGAAGAAAGATGAGATGCCTCTCAATACCATCCTTGAGGTTGATATTTTTGATGTGTGGGGCATTTATTCCATAGGCCCATTTGTTAGCTCTTGTGGGAACACTTACATTCTTGTGGCGGTTGACTATGTCTCAAAATGGGTTGAAGTTGTGGCTTTGCCTAACAATGAAGCCCGGAGTGTTATTGCATTTCTTAAGAATAGCATTTTCACAAGGTTTGGCACTCCTCGTGCGATTATCAGTGATGGGGGGTCTCACTTTTCCAATAGAGCTTTCGATACGTTGCTTTCTAAGTATGGTATCAATCACAAAGTTTCTACCCCCTATCATCCTCAAGCAAGTGGTCAAGTGGAAGTCTCCAACAGGGAAATTAAAAGTATATTGTCAAAGACGGTCAATTCTAATAGGACCGATTGGTCGAAGAAGTTGGATGACGCTCTATGGGCTTATCGTACTGTTTACAAAACTCCGATTGGTATGTCTCTGTATCGGTTGGTGTTTGGGAAAGCTTTCCATCTTTCAGTTGAGTTAGAGCACAAGGCCATGTGGTCTTTGAGGAAGTTAAATCTTGAATGGGATGTTTCAGCCAATCTTCGTGTAGAGCAGCTCAATGAACTTGATGAATTTAGATTCCATGCCTACTCCAGTTCGTCCTTTTATAAGGACAAGATGAAGTACCTTCATGATAAATATGCTCGTGGAAAGGAGTTCAAAGTAGGTGATTTGGTTCTCTTGTTCAACTCTCGGTTACGTCTATTTTCGGGAAAGCTTAAATCAAAATGGAGTGGGCCGTTTGAAGTTGTGTTTGTGACCCCTTTTGGTGCTTTTGATTTGAAAAATAAAAATGGTGAAGTCTTCAGAGTTAACGGGCAACAGGTCAAGCATTATCTTGGAAAAATTGATGACAGCCACGTGGTGGCACTTCTTCACTTCAAATGAGGTGATGGTAACCTGCGTCATGTTGCGTCATTCTTGGGAGGCAACCCATGTGTTTTTCTTCTTGTTTTCTTTGATTTTCTTTGTAGTATATGACTGATTTTTGGACTAACTGGTTGTGAGATGTTACATGGTTGTGTTGATGTAGTGTAAGACAAGGTGGAAAAATGCACATGTCTCTGAAGTTGCTAGCATGACCGCACTACATTTTGTGTGGTCCACACTGGTAAAGGGTGAATTGAGACCTCTTTGAAGTTTGCCAGTGCGGCTGCACTGGACCTCAGCTGCCGTAGTTCATTCTGTGCGGACCGCAGAGTATTGCCTTCTCAGGCTAGAACAAAACATTGTAGTGCGGATCGCATTTTATTTTGTGCGGTCCGCACTGGTTGGTGAGAATGGGCCCCAGGGTTTTTCTATAAATAGACCCCGAGGGACCCCTTTTACTCTTTTCACAAAATTTGAACCTCAGAGCTTATAAACACGGTTCATTCATATCTCTGCTCGTAATTAACTGCTTAGGATCATCATTCCTCAATCCATCTCATAACTGGTAACTTTGAAATCATTTTTTTTCCTTGTTTATTTTGTAAATTCATCTAATTTTTGTTTTTCTTAGCTTCTTTTCTTCTTTCTCCCATATTTATTTCAATTGCCTAGGCTAGAGTAGTTAAATTTTGAATTCATGAGGACTTTGTTAGTTTAATGGACTGGGAAATGATTTAGGGACACTAATTAGGTGGAAAATTTGACTTTAAGGCGAAATTTCATAAACCCTAATTTAGTGCCATTTTCGGTCCTCAGTGCGGACCGCGGTCGTTTTTGTGCGGTCCGCGGTGCCCTTGTGCTGTCCGCAGTACCATTTTGTGCGGACCGCACTTAAGTACTTCTGGGAAGCTAAACTTTAGGCAGTGCGGCCACACTACATTTTGTGCGGTCCGCACTGGCCTCTGTGCTGTCGCACTACCATTTTGTGGAGTTCGAAATGCCTAGATACAGAAGGTGGGTAGTCTGAACCCCATCCCTGTGCGGACCACAGTCCATTTTGTGTGGTCTGCACTGGCCCCTGTGCGGCTGCACTACAATTTTGTGCGGTCCGCACTAGGTATCTTCTAAGAACTGTTTGCAATATTTTTCCTCTGTTCTGCAATTCTTTCTGCAACAATAATCTGAACTGCTTCTATTGATACTAACAAATGTATTAAATGATGTTTGCAGACAATGGTGAAACAACGAGGGAAAGGCTCTAAACAACCAGGCCGAGGAGAATCCTCCCGGGGAGGGAAACAGAAAATGGTCAAACTCACTCCCCAAGCTAGGCAAAATATCAAGAACATGAGGAAGGTCATAAAAGTGGCTGATATAACCATTGACATGTCGGGGAGTGAGTACGAACCCTCTCGGGAGATCTCTTCTGACTCAATCCCAGAATACATCCCGTATTAGGAGAGGGCCAGACACAGAGACACTCTTCCTCTATCACCCACTGCCCAAGCACCAACTGATGTTTCTTCTGGGTCTTTTGAGGGCTCAGCAGCTAGTAGTGGGGGATACTCCACCTCTCTCACAAATTCATTATTCGGGGAGGGTGCAGAAGGAGGTGAGGAGGAAGTACAGCGAAATGAGGAGGTAGCTGAAGGAGGTGAGCGTCAGGTAGGAGGCGTTGCTAGAACTAGGAAGCCCGAAGCTTGGGAGGATAGATTTATGAGTGAGGTGGCGTACCATAAGTTTCGGGAGTGGTGGCCGGTGAGAAAATTGATTCCGGAGAGGAGCTTCATAAATAGAGACCTACTACCCCACAACCCCAACGTGCAAAGACAGTTTAGGACTAGAGTGGGTTGGGAGCATTTTATAGATAACTGTGTGGACGCCAACAAACACTTGGTCAAGGAATTTTATTGCAATTTAGCCCACATCAAAATTGGCTCCAAAGTGACTAATGTTCGAAAACTGAAGGTGTTATTTGATGGGAAGTCGATAAATGAGTATCTGGGATTCAATGAAGAGGATGAGACATTGTATATGGCGAAGTTGGAACTGGGCGAGGAGGTCCGTCCAAGGCTAGCACAGTACCTGGCAATCCCAATTACCATCCCCGACTGGTTGACTGTTGGAGTAAAAATATTGAGAAGAAGCTTGAACTTTGAGGCGAGGGTATTGGAGACTTTTGTTTGCAGCCGGTTGGACCCTACCACTCATGAAAACACCTTTCATCTCTATCGGGCTGTGTTAGTGGCTTCTATCATGGCAGAGTACCCCATCAACGTGGGGAATGTGATGTCCCGGATTATCACTATAATGGGAACGGAGCATGACCAGAACTACCCTTTTCCCAGCTTCCTCACAATGTACTTTTGGGACTTGGAGGTGGACAAGAGACCCTATGACGTCAAGGTCAAGGCGACAACTCTATTTTCATGGTATAGCATGAAGGGGGATGACAATCCCAAGAGTAAGAACTACAAAGCTCCTACTTCTGCTCCAACTGGCCAGTCTGAAGAGCTAGTTGTGGTAGAGGTCCCTGCTGAGCCTACCTCCACTTTTGATGACATCCCTCCCGGACCTTCCACATCCACAGCTATTCCTGCCGGTCCATCCACATTAGAGGGACCGGAGGTCCCATCTTCCCGAGCCCATCCTATTACTAC
Source organism: Nicotiana sylvestris (assembly GCF_000393655.2). NCBI lineage: Eukaryota > Viridiplantae > Streptophyta > Magnoliopsida > Solanales > Solanaceae > Nicotiana > Nicotiana sylvestris. Next base: position 54,936,656 of record NC_091066.1, on the reverse strand, counting down.
CCACCATTTGAGCCAGGAACTTTTGAGTATCAATAATTGGATGCAGACTGCCTCATCCAAGTTGTCCATATTGACTAACACTATACAGGCTCAGTCGGTTCCCCCAGCTCCACATATGCCACAGTCGATAGAGGATGTGCTCAAGGAGATATTCGACAATCAGAAGAAGATCCTCGACACTCAGGATGCGCTCTCAAAGGCAGTTGGTTCACATAGCAAGGCTCTCAAGGAGCTTGCTCGGGAGCACAAGAATCTGCAGAAGACACGGGCCTCCAAGGAGTCCGTGAAGGAGCGTGCAGATGTTGACAGACTGAAGGCAGATTAGCTGCTTTAAGACTTATTACTCGAGGACCGAGTCCCAGCAACTCAGCCACAACAGTAGCAGACATAGAGGCCTCCGAAGAGGAGGAGGATGATTCCTAGAGCTGATGATGCTATCATCCAGTTGGCGGACCCACCGGAGACTTCCTCCAGTTAGCCACAGGATGTACCAGTTCTAGAGCCTGTTGAGGTCCAAGCCTAGATCCCAGCAGCAGAGGAACAGACCACCGGGAACCAGTCTGAGGTTCCCGAGCACACAGAGGACCCAGGGACTACTCATGATCCTATGCAGACAGACAGGGCTTAGGGAGTCTTCTACATCCTTTTTCCTCTAATCCTTTTGATACTTTATTTAGATTAGTTGGCATTGGGGACAATGCCAACTTTCATTTGAGGTGGTAGGCCCTACATTTTGGATAATTGTATATATATTCATACATTTTTATTCTTTCTTGATATTTCATCTTTGGTCTGTATATAATTTGATATTTAGATACATTTATCGCACTTTTATTTTACTCTGGGTCTGTATATAAAGTTACGTTTCATTGTACATATTCATCCCATCTATTGTATATTCAAATCCCCTCTTCTATATATTCATTCTATTTTCCGCAAAATTTTTCGTTTTTATCTTCTTATTTATGTTAGTAGCTTTTTGTTTTGTTTTGGACATTTTCAATAAGCCTTTGGTTTTCTTAATGACATGGTTTTTTCCAAAGGTGTAGTGTTGTGTGAACCAGGTGGCTCTTCCCAATGATGGATAGCGTGACAACCTTCTTAAGGGTTTGAGTCCATTTTTCTTTATGTTTTTAGTAGCTAGTAGTTAAGGATGCCTCAAGCGAAGCTTCACTTGGGCCTAGCACATTTGCCTTTGATCTCATAGTCAAAAACAAATTGTTGTGTTTAGGATGGTGAAAGTCGTGACCTTGAGACTCTTGTGTTGACCGATAATCATCAAGTGGTTTTTCGGGACCATTGTATGCTCAAATCGTATCTAAGGTCGTTGTGGGCCTCTGACTCTATGTATTTAGCAATCCCATGGCTTGTGTGGTGAGTAATTGAATTTCAAGTCCAACTCCCGAGCCATTGGTCTAGAACTTGCCCTGAATGTTTGTTGAGGCGAAATCATAAGTGAATTTTGAGTTGAGGCATGATTATAGGCTTTCCTTGATCCAAATGATAGTTTGAACAATTCCATAGCCTATCAATGATATGATCCCTAGTTAACCCTTTTGAGCCTTAGACCTTTTTCTTTCAAGAACCATGATACAAGCCTATACCCGTTCTAAAAGATATCCTCTCTTGGCACCCAATCTTTCCTTTAGCACATGGCAAAACTATAAGTTTGGGGAGAGAGATGAGTATTGCAACAAAGTGGTAAAAGGACACAAAATAAAGAAAAGAAAAGGCAATGAAAATGAAAGAAAAGCAAAAAGACAAAAAGAATGTTCAAAGTGAAAAAGAATAAAAAGAGATTCAAGAAAAAGCAAAGAATGAAAGGTCTGGAAAGTTGAGAAAGGATAAAAAGTTTTTATTTAATTAAAATAGAGTGACATTATATCTCTCTAACCCCTTAGAAAGAAGTGAAATGACTCAAAGAGTCAAGAGAATGTATGCCAAATGAATCAAACGAAGTGCTTAAGGGAAGATGGAACCTACTTAGACCAAAATATGTCCTACCCTGAACCAAAAGCCTTCACAATATCTCCACAAAAGCCCTATATGTTCTTGAGTTGAATGAATGTTACATTAGTGGATACTCACATAAGGGGTAAACATATGGTACTTAGAGCCGGACTTGTGACTTTTTCTTGAGAGAGATGAGTGAATTTTCATTAGCCTCGTTTTGCGTGACAATATTCTAAAGGCGAGGTTTGCTAAGGAGAGTTGATGATGTCCGAGTTTGGGTTCCACAATGACCAAAGTAATTGAGAGAGTTCTTTGATGTGCTGAGTCAACTCTTGAAGCTCTTGTGTTGCACTTGATCCATGGTATTTCAAAGGTTAAATGTTGTTAATGACTCATTTGTATTGAGGGCAATTGTTAGTCCCAATTGATGCTAGTAAGGTTGCTTTAGGACAACTGAAATTTTCTTGGATTTTCCCCTAAGGGGTGGGTCTTATTTTTTTTGCTTGAGGACAAACAAAAGCTTAAGTTCGGGGGAGTTGATAATTAGGGATTTTGACGCATTTTATACTCTTTCTTTCTTATGCTTTGATTATAAATTAATACAAAATAGTCTCAAAAGGCTCATAAGTTGTGCTTGACTGCAGGTTTGATCAATAAAGTGACAAGATGTCAAAGATCAGCTCAAAAGGAGTAAAACTTGCACAAGTACCAAAGACAAGACAAACTCAGGAAAAACAGGCCTAGTGCTGCCGCACTACACTTTGTGCGGACCGCACTAGGAAGATTCAGAGAGCTAGTACTTCAGGCATTAACGCAGTGCGGCCATAGAAGGTTTTGTGCGGTCCGCACTGAAGGAAATGAGGCTGCACTACCATTTTGTGCGGTCCGCAGAGCCAAGGTTCAGAGAGTGTGAAGTTGGAGCTTTCAAGCCTGTGCGGTCCGCGGTCCAGTTTGTGCGGACCACACAAGAAACCTCCGCGGCCGTGGTCCATTCTGTGCGGTCCGCGGAGCTTGAGTTCAGAGAGCCATGTTTTCAAGTTCAAGAGCCTAGTGCGGCCGCACACCATTTTGTGCAGTCCGCACTGACCCCGTAGGGGCATTTTTGTCCAGTTTTTCCATTTTAATATAAATAGAATCTTTTTCCATTTTTAGTGTATCAGACATTTTAGAATAGCTGTTGCACTCGTGGGAATGTATCTTGTTGCCATTTTGGGCATTTTTACTTACTTTTTATCATTGAATCTTTGTTTTTAGCTTAGCAATTAATTAATATGTGTTCATCTTCATCTATTTCACTATTTTTCTCTTCAAGTATGAGTATCTAGACCCTTTAGCTAGGGTTGTGGCTCAACCCTAGTGTGGATAATTGATGGGGGTTGCAATTTAGGGCTAGATTGACTATGGGTGTTTGCTATTTGGGTTAATTTCATGGTTTAATTACTGAATTAGTGGTTGCAAACACTAGTTTGTGCTAAGTTGACTTGGGCTCTTCTTGAGAAAGAGAGCCTAAGACTCCGAAATTGATCCAAGAAGGAATTGGGATGCACTCAAGAGAATTGATAGTCCAAATTAAAGGGTTAAACCTCGAGAGAGTAATACCCGACTTGAACCCTAGTTGCTTGAGCAAATATGCATACCCAATTGGTCTTGAGAAAGTCAATTGGGAAAAAGCATTCTTTCTACCGAGAGGTGTGAGAGTGGGTAATATCGAGTAACGGTTATAACATATTCCCCAATCATGTCAATCGTGTCTTAAATGCAATTACCCATCAATTGGCCACCTAGGTGAATGTCACTACCCTAGTGCCTTTTAGAATATTTGAACAACTTGTACCATTTTACTCTTAGCTTAATCTAGTTGAAATTATAATTTGTAGTTTGATAATAGTAAAATTATAAAAGAAAACCCAAAACTGAATAGAAGTGCAATTTGGAACCAATACGCAATCCTAACCTAAATAGATACTCAACTCCATTTCTAGCTCTCTGTGGAAATCGATCCCGACCCAAAATCGGGTAAAAGCTATTGCGTCCCTCTCTCGCTACTTTTTAGTGGTGCGGAGTATTCTGCGATCAGAAGCTTAAAATATTTTTCTCTTAATCTTTTGCAGATGGTGACGACACGCACAATATCTACAGATGATCGGGATCCAGTGCCCCAGGCCGCAGCCACTACCAGGTGTAGGGGCCAGGACCGAGGGAGAGGTAGAGGCAGAGGCAGAGGCAGAGGTAGAGGAAGAGCTCAACCTAGAGCACACATATCAGCACCTATTGTAGAGCTACAAATCGAGCCAGATGAGGAAATCCCTATTCCGGCCGTGCCATTTGGACCAATTCAGGTCCTATAGGGGTTCATTGCTATCCTCGTACTTCAGGATGCCATAGTCTACTTGGTGGGCCTTATGGAGAGTGTTGCCCAGGCTGGTGTGTACCCTATGACACCATCTTTCTCTCGGACTGGGGGAGGAGTCTATATTCCTACTACTCACACTCAAGAGCAGATGACTCATAGAATATCAGACTTTGGCAGTTCCACTAGTTGGAGCAGTTTAGACTATTACCGCTACATAGTCCACGGAGGGACCCGTGATGTTGTTCGAGGGGCTGAAGAGGTTTGACAAGTTCACATTGTTGTTTACCACTCGCTTTAGTAGTATACCTTATTAGGACCCCTAGGATTTCTTGGATTATCTCTACGAGGTCTTGCGCAACACTATTATAGTGGAGTAAACAAAGTTGACTTTATGGTATTTCAGATGTATGGCGCTGCCAAGAGGTTATGGTAGGAGTATGTTCTGGGTAGATTAGCAGGTTCACCTCCTCTTACTTGGGCTCAGTTCTCACAGCTATTCTTGGAGAAGTTCATCCTATTCACTCAGAGAGAGGACTTCTGCAATCAGTTGGAACGCCTCCAATAGGGTAGCATGAACATTACACAGTATGAGGCCAGATTCATGTATTTATACCGCCATGCATTTATCTTGATCCCTACTAAGAGGAAGACTGTGTGGAGATTTATAGATGACCAGACTTATGGTATTAGACTATTGATGGCCAGAGAGATCGAGGATGATATCTTTTTCACTCAAGTTATGGAGATCGCTAGGCGGATCGAGAGAATTTATGGTTAGAATAGAGAGGCAACATATAAGAAGCTAGCCTATAGTGAACTACCAGCTCTTATCAGTTCACCATCGATTCAGAGCTATCACAGTGGTTATTCGTATTAGTATGCCACATGAGGGTAATCATGCCATATCTAATACTCGTTGCTCCACCGCCTGTGCAACAAACTAGAGGTGGTGGCCAGGCAACCCGAGGTGGTGGTCAGGCCATTAAAGGTGGAGTTAACAAAGGAGAGGCCATTCGAGAGGTGGATGTTAGATTGGTGAGGCTCAGCCCTGTTGATACGTATTTCCAACTAGACCTGAGGTGGAGTCGTCTAATCCGGTTATCACGGGTATTGTTCTAGTTTGCCATAGAGATCTATCAATTTTATTTGATCTGTGTTTTACTTATTCGTATGTGTCATTCAATTTTGTTTCATATTCAGATATGTCTCGTGATTCTTTGAGTCCTTATATTTATGTGTGTACGCCCGTTAGGGATTTTATTATGGTGGATTAGATCTATCATTCCTAATTGGTCACTATCAAGAGCTTGCGACTAGGATTGTCCTTTTGTTAGTTGATAAGGTGGATTTGACATAATTTTGGTCATGGATTGGTTGTTATCTTATCATGCTATCTTGGATTATCATACCAAAGCTATAACGTTAGACATACTGGAGTTGCCTTGATTGGATTGGAGAGTGACTCCTGGTCACTCCACTACCAAGGTCATTTCATATGTGAAGGATCATCATATGGTTAAGAAGAGGTGTATGGCGCATTTAGCTTATATACATGATTCTAGTGTGGAGGTTCCTTCAATGAATTCGATTCTAGTTGTGTGTGAGTTCCCAGAGGTATTTCCTACAAATTTGTCAAGTACGCCAACCACTAGGGATATCGACTTTTGCATTGACTTGGTTTGGGCACTCAGCCAATTTTGGTTCAGCCATACCGTATGGCCCTAGTTGAGTTGAAAGAATTGAAGAAAAAGTTTCAATATTTTGTTAACAACAGATTTATTAGACTTAGTGTCTCGCCTTGGGGTGCACCGATATTGTTTGTGAAGAAGAAAGACGGATCGATGAGGATATGCATAAATTATCGCTAGTTGAACAAAGTCACCATTAAAAACAAGTATTTGTTGCCTATGATTGATGACTTATTTGACTAGCTTCAGGGTGCTAAGGTGTTTCAAAGAATGCTTTGAGGTGGGGAAACCATCAAGTGAATATTAGGGCATCAAATGTCCTTAAGACAGCTCTTCGGACTCAGTATGGTCCCTTCGAGTTTTTCGTGATGTCATTTGGCATGACTAATGCCGTAACAGCCTTTATAGATTTGATGAACCGGGTGTTCGACCCTTATCTGGATTCCTCCAAGATTGTCTTCATTGATGATATTTTGATTTACTCCCACAGTCAAGAGGAGCATGAGCAACATCACTGTTCGTACTTCAAGCTTTGAAGGATTATTAGTTATACGCCATGTTTTTAAAGTGTGAGTTTTAGTTGGACTTGATTGCATTTTTTGGGCCATGTTGTATATTCTGAGGGCATTAAGGTGGATCCTAAGAAATTTGAGGCAGTTCAAATCTAGCCTAGACCTACTTCAATTATAGAGATTCGGAGCTTCTTAGGTTTAGTGGGTTATTACCGCTGGTTCATTGAGGGCATTTGGTCTATCTCAGCCCCATTGACTAAGTTGACTCATAAGGGAGCTCTTTTTAGATTGTCCAACGAGTGTGAAGTGAGCTTTCAGAAGCTCAAGACTGCATTGACTACAACCTAGTGTTTCTGTGCCTACAGGTTCGGGATTGTACACCATGTATTATGATTCATTGCATGTTGGACTTGGCGATTGATGCAAGATAGTAGGGTGATTGCCTACGCATCTCGACAGCTGAAGGTTCATGAGAAGAATTAACCCATGCATGATTTAGAGTTGGCAGCCATTTTTCACACATTGAAGATTTAGAGGTACTATCTATACGATGTTCATTGTGAGGTCTATACCGATCGTTAGAGTCTTCACCACCTTTCCAAGCAGAAGGACCTTAATTTGGAGAAGTGCAGATGGTTAGAGTTGTTGAAAAACTATGATATCACCATATTATACCATATGTGGAAGGGTAATATAGTGACTGATGCATTGAGTAAGAAGGCTGAGAGTATGGGCAGCTTGGCATATTTATCGGCAGTAGAGAGGCCATTAGCCATGTATGTGCAAGTTTTGGCCAATTGGTTCATGAGGTTGGATGTTTCGGAGCCTAGTCGGGTTCTTGCTTGTATTGTGGTAGATTCATCATTATTGGAGCGTATCAAGGCTCGCATCTTTGATGATCCTCATTTGTTGGTGTTGAAAGACAGTGAATCGGGGTGGTTCCAATGAGGTTGTGATTGGATATAATGGGGCTATGCGGCTTCAGGGCCGAATTTATGTTCCAAATATTTATAGGTTGAGAGGGTTGATCCTTGAGGAGGCTCACAGTACACGCTATTCTATTCACCCAGGTGTCACGAAGATATACCGTGACTTGAAACAACATTATTGGTGGCGGAATCTGAAGAAAGATATTGTTAATCATGTCTCTCGGTGTTTGAATTGTCAACAGGTGAAGTATGAGCATCAGAAACCGCATGGGCTGACTTGGAGATTGGAGATACCGGAGTGGAACAGGGAGCACATCACTATGAATTTTGTGGTAGGCCTACCATGGACCTTGAAGAAATATGACACAATCTGGGTTATTGTGGACTAGTTGACTAAGTCCGCACACTTCATTCCAATAATGACTTTCTATTCATCAGAGCGGTTAGCCTAGATTTTTATCTGGGAGATTATCCGCCTGCACAGTGTGTCCATTTTCATCATTTCTGATCAGGGCACGTAGTTCACGTCACTTTTTTGAGAGTTTTGCAATGTGAGTTGGGCACGCGGGTCGAGTTGAATATCATATTTAATCCTCAGACGGACAAAAAGTCTGAGCATACTATTCAGATATTGGAGGACATGTTACGGGGATGATCGATGTATTTCGAGGGTCACTGGGACCAGTTTTTACCTCTAGCGGAGTTCGCCTACAACAACAGTTATTAGTCGAGCATCCAGATGGCTGCATACAAGGCCTTGTATGGAAGGCGATGTCATTCGACGGTTGGTTGGTTTGAGCCCAATAAGGCTAGATTGTTGGGCGCTGATTTGGTCCATGATGCTTTCAAAAAGGTTAAGTTTATTGAGGGGCGTCTTCGTACAACTCATTCTATGAAAAAGATTTATACGTGCTAGAAGGTTCGAAATGTGGCCTATATGGCGGGTGAGAATGTTCTTCTCAGAGTGTCGTCTATGAAAGGCGTGATGCGGTTTGGAAAAATTGCCAAGTTGAGCCCGAGGTTTATTGGCCCGTTTGAGATCTTGGAGAGAGTTCGGGTGGTTGCTTATAGGATTACATTGCCTCCTAACCTAGTAGGGTTACATTTGGTATTTCATGTCTACATGCTTCGGAAGTACCATGAGGATAGATCACATGTTTTGGAATTCAGCACTGTGCAACTTGATAAAAATTTGACCTATGAGAAAGAGACGATTGATATTCTACACCGGTTGGTTCAAAAGTTGAGGTCTAAGAGTATTCTTTCTGTGAAAGTGCATTGGAGAAGTCAGCCGATTAAGGATGCTACGTGGGAGTCCCAGTCTGATATACGTAGTAGATACCCCTAACTTTTAACCAGTCTAGGTACACTTTTATGTTCGTTTGTGGACGAACCTTTTTTTTAGGTAGAGAATGTGACGACTCGATTGGTTATATTGAGTACTAGCTTTAATTTCTGTATTTCAAGACCTATAAAAAAACTATTTGATGACGGTTGATACCCAATTTTTTCCTCATATTTTTAAAATGTATATATATACTTTCAAAATAGTATAAGCATCATCATTTAGTTTATAAACCTATACAAGCATTCTCTATAAGTTTCTATGATCTTTAGAAGCCCTAAATTAATTTCTTTTTATATAAATATCCAATAATTATTCTTCAAATTAGTTTTATGATGATTTAATCATCTAAACTTATTATTTATACCAACATTTATGTTTTTAAATATTTTACTTCATTTTTCATAATTACATCAACATTTTTAAGCTAATTGCACATTTTTTTGCATTAATTGCCTATATTCGTGTATAATTATATTATTTGTGCCAAAATAACTTTTTCTATTTTTTATAATATTAAGTTATTATTTTCAATCATTTTAGTCACAAATAATATTTTCGTTATTTATTAGTTACTTTTATAAATTATTTTCTGATAAATATTGGGTATTTAAAAATTAGCCCCAATTTCTAAACAATTTCGGACAAAATAAATGGCCCTAAACCCCCAATACTCTAGCCCAATAACCCCAGCCCAAACCAAACAACCACTTACCCAAAACCCGGTCGATACCCGTTATACTTGACCTGCCCTACTCAGTTTTAAATTCTGGCTGTTGATCTCTCAAGATCAACGACACTTGTTTATTCTCTCCCTTTTAATTACCCTCCCAGAAAACCTAAGCTATTATCCCCCTAACCCGCCACCCTCACATTCTCTCAACCTCCCCTCCCTCTTTGAAGAACCCTAAAATCGCCGCCCCCTAAATATTCTCCTAATCGCACTGAATATGTGATTTGATTGTTATTTCTTGCCATATTCGACCCCTTTTTGGTATTGGTTATTCTCCTATAGTGTTACCTAAGTGCTTAGCTAAACATAGCAAGCAGATCCCTTCCGAAATTGAACCAAAATTGGTTCAAATCCTTGATTTTGAGTATTATTCTGTCTATATTCGTCCTATACTACTGTGAGTTTGATTATTTATTTATATTCTGTTGATTTTCACTTTCCCTAAAGACTAAGGTTTACAGATCTGTTAAATTGATTTTCAGACAAATTTGTATATTTATTTTCCTTGTTTGTTGCTTAAATTACTCTGTTTACTGTTTGATTTTCGCTACTATATAAACCATTCCCCCATTCCCTGTAAGACAGACTTCAATCGCAAAATTTCCCACTAAAAGACTAAGGCTTTTACTTTGTGTTCGTATATTCTCTTGTTCTATTTTGGCTCTTGCCGGCTAAAAGCCAAGGCTACTGGATTTCCTACTTTCTGTCTTTCTTTGGATGTGAGCACTGCCATGGGTTCTTTGAAATCCTTGGGAACTTGACGCATCTGGGATTCCAGATCATATTGCTGTTCTTTTTTCGTTTGTTGAGCAGTAACTGGTTAGTTCTAAACCTTGGCAATGTTTATTCCATTATATTTTAATTAGCACATCTGTGCTTTTGAAATTGTATGACTTGATATAATTCCTTGAGTCTCTTCATGTGTGATTCTGCCTCTAGCATGAACTGTTATAGCATTGTCTCACGCCTAAACTGTTAGTCCTAAAAAATGTCTTTGTATCTAACTTAAGCAATTTGGATAGTTTGAAGCATGTTTAGCTTAATGGGTTGACAATTTGAGTGTTTGCATTGGTTGTATAGCCTAATCTAGCTTCCCCTCTTATTATGAATTTCTATAGTAATTAATTTATGTAATTTGTACGCCCTAATATGTTACTACCTTCACTCTAGTTGTAATTTGCTCCTATGACTATGTTAGTCACCTAGTGTGTTCTTACCCTGGCAATTCTGTACCCCCTGACAGCTAATTATCTTAGACTGATCTTTCCTGACTTGTCTTCCCATATAATATGTGATTCTATCTGCCTTGCTGGTATATGTTGTACTATTTAATCCATGTGTTTATCATAATTTGATCCTTTAGGTTTTGAACTTGTTGCATTAGCAATAATTGGTTGTATTACTAGCCTAATGTTCCTTGCCCATTAACTTTGTAACACCATAAGCTTCAGGCTCTCTGCTTCTTATTAATATGTAACCCAGCCTCAATATGTTAAGTGAAAATTTGCAGCATTAACTTGTTTTCTTGTATTCATGCACCCTTTGTGCTGGCATGTTCATTATGTGATCACTTTGTAATGTTTGCAAATGCATTTTTTCAAACCTTATTACTTTAATACTATTTTCATTGGTTGCTTCTATGTTCTGAGTCTCTAATTCATGGCCGGCTGAAAGCCAAGGCCCCTCTAAAGCTTCCCTATTAACCTCCTTAGTGTGAGCACTGCTCGGAGTCCACTCTGAAACCCTTGTGAACTCTGAAACACTAGGGCCTAAGGTTCTTTGGCCACCTTTCTTGATTGCTCAATTTTGTCCCTCTCTATGCCTACTGAATATGTCAATTGGCTTGTGTAAATGACTGTTTCCCGGATCTTTTGATCACTATGGTTGTTGGGTATAATCCAAGTTCTCTTGTGGTTTCTGGGCTATGTTGAAATCTATGTGGAGACGAAATGGAAGACCTGGTTGGGCTAGGAACACTTTGGGCCTATCTTAGGCCCACTACAGTTATTTGTACATTCTATAATTTTATTCATTATCGGGCCTGTAATAATTCTGTAATAACAATTGGGGTATTAGAAAAAATTGAAAAATGGGTCTATTCTAATATTTGCATGAAAGGGTAGAATCCTGCCTATAGGATCTGAGTGTTTAATATGTTCAACATGCTCTTCTGTGATGTGTTTTGTTAGATAACATGCCTATAGGACATAAATAATCTCACATGTGCACTTGTTCCACTCTCACGTTATTATCTTCTTGCTATAATACAACACATTAATTATTCGTTCAAATTGATTCATGTTAGATATCATGCCTACAGGATTACATTGAGTCATAAATACCCGCTCTTTACAATATTCACATAGATATCATGCCTATAGGAATATAATCGAATTAGCTACTATTATTGTTATTGCTCACTTAGAAAGCATGCTTATAAGAATGAAAGAAATAACCAGTTTTAATTTCCTGCATATAGGACTATATTGCTCGCCTAGAAAGTATGTTGGTAAAACGACGGTACTTTGATCTATCAAACTATTTTACCGCCTTATTTCTCTAACAAATTAAAAAGCAAGCCTATAGGGTTTGTAATGCTCAAAATCTGCAAATTCGTTGTTCTAAGACAGCAACACCGCCTGTACGTTTTAAAAATTTAGAATCACATAGAATCCATGACTATAAGATCTAAAGACTCTATTCTAAAATTGTCTATTGCCTCATTACTAACAATTTAGCGTGCGTTTGTTGTTTACATGTGGAGGCTAATTTGAGCCATTTACTACCCTTATGTGTAGTCCTACATGTTTTGAATGTCGCTTAGATTTATCAATTTTGAGCAAGCTGAGTAAAGTCTAGAACAATCCAAATAGTAGGTCTAAGGTCTCTTGAGCCATAGGCATGGGCCGGGTAGTGCATGCATAAGGCACGACTTAGAATCAATTAGTGCTCTCTAGGTAACAAACTTAACGATAATAATCGGTTAGTATGAGATAATAGTCTGTTCCCACTAAATAATACGAGTAACACCCCATCTTGAGGAAGTTACGAATTATTATTTATGTTGCAGGGGGTGATCATTTAGGCTAAAAAACATATGACACCCCTCCCATCTTGTCTCTAAATCAAGTGTTTGTATTTATTCCAAGTCTTTTGATAATAAAACTGCCCAAACTATTTGTCTTCTCTCTATCTTTCTTTATCTGGCAAATTCATATAATTCAAGTTCCGTTGGGACCCATAGTTGTGGACCTCGAAGAGTTCCTAACACCCTCTCTTTGAGGTAATTTGGGCACTTACCCAATTTTTGGTGATGTAGACTAGTTAAACCATAGTTATTTGCAAATATGTGCCCTAACGCACCTTAAAAATTGTTAGGTGGTGACTCTCTCTTTTAAAACCTCCTTAAAAGAGTTGTCACATGTCGAAGCTCGATTTCGCGAGAAAAAGGGTCGCGATTGCATGGCGACTCTGCTGGTGATATTTTTAGGCTCTTACCATAGAGAATTTGATTTTGTATGAATTAGTCTTCTCTAATTAATGTGTCTTTTTTTATTTTTGCTGTTACATGAATATCCCGCTCCTATTTCCCTTTTATTGTCGCATACACAACCTTTTTCCCATCCTCCCTTTCATTTAAATTTGCATTAATATACAATCTCTGCTCAATTTGGCTATAACATGCGTTTTCCCTTTATGTCTAGTCATGCTTGCTTTCTCTAAGTTATTTTTAAATTACTACATCATGTCTCTCCCCACCCTTACTCCCTCGCTTGCTTTATTACAACTTCTACATTGCGAACTAACTTCTTCTTGTTTTCCTTTCTATTTATGTCTTTACATTTCATTTAATACTGCATTTACCGTTTTCATTATGCAAAATATCAACGTGTTGTTTTATCTTTGCATAACTGCATGCTCCACATCATATTCCACTCGTGCCTAACAAATACAATAACAACACTTGATGAGTGTCCGCGCTCTTACTAAATCACCCTTTAAATTTGAAAAGGCTTATTTGCGGTAAAACTAGTCGATCATTGGTGCAGTCAATGGTTCTATGTCATTCCCTCTCAAGTTGTCCGCTTGAGGGTACTGGTCTAGACACTTTTAGAAACCCCCACTCTAATATTAACTGTCCATGCATTATGTCCAAACCTAGTATGGGTTAGAACGTTGTTCGTGTGATAACCCGCTAAGGCAAGCCTTGTCCAAAGTCCGTAGAAATTTTCATAATCCCAATGGACACAATCACAATCTGTGCATTATTTGGAGAAAACTTGCCAATATGTTGATCATTAATGTGTAAATAGCTAAATCTTGAGGGGGAAATGACTAACTTTATTTATTTTGCATAAATGAGGGACAAAGTCCCCAGGTTCGGCATGGTTCAAAAGATCCCACCTTTGCTGCTAGATTGGTGGAAAAATCTCTCGCGAAGAGACAAAAACCGTGTGAAAAGAGTCCTCAGGAATTTACCCTCTTTATTAGACATTCATCCAAACAAAGTGTTAATTAAGGCCGCCACCATGTTTTGCAATGAGAAGAGAGCAAAACATGTTTTGCAAAGAGTCCTCAGGAATTTACCCTTTTTATTAGACATTCATCCAAACAAAGTGTTAATTAAGGCCGCCACCATGTTTTGCAATGAGAAGAGAGTCGTCTTTTATTTTGGCGACATAGAAATAACTCCCCTTTTAGAAGAAATAGGAGGCTTCACTGGACTCCCATAGGATAGCACTGGTCTGTTCGCACCGAAAAACTGCACTTCTTGAGGTTTACAAAAAATGATGGGTTTCAAGAAAAATGATGGGCTAGTCTATCTGAAGAAGTATTATATACCATTTGAGTTCCTTTATGAGTGTTATGGGTACAGCAAGTCATATCTCCTTTACCATGACGAGCTTGCCATTACTTCTCTTGGTTGGACACACCGCCGATTTTTGTATTCATTGTCTGTTTTCTGGGATGGTGATATTTCCAATGAAGGGATAAAAGATCCACACCTGTCTAGCTATGGTCGCTAGGACTTTAATGGAGGGAATTGAGGGGCAAACCTACACTATTGTCCCTATGATTTTGGCTGAGATGTACCGGGCCTTAGACCGTTGCAAAAAGGGGTATAGGCACTTCGAAGGTTGCCATTTGTTGTTGCAAGTATGGTTGTTATAACACCTTTAAAGAAGTGAATACCGTCAAGACCTTCCGCGACGAACATGGAATGACCACATAGCCTATCACCATCCAAAGGGAATGACTTTTATCCCAAACAAATTTGTACACGCCGGCCATATGTACTTCTACCCGTCATGGTTGGTAGATGATATAGTGGGAGATGTCAAGCCAGGGATTAATTTGAGGAATAGTGTCATAGACGACGCTGATGAAGCACAAGTCAAGTACAGGATGTTACGCAAAAGGGTTTTTGAGTATAAAGTCAGGCATTTGGAGCAGCATAAAGTGGACATGGAAACAATCAACGAGTGGAAAGGAATCGCTACTAAATCAATAGAGAGGTTGGAATATTTGGAGTAGGGGTTGATGGAGCTCGAGGGAAAGATGAGGAAAAGGATCTCGGACTATCAGAATGCAGAGGGCAACCAAGGAGGGCATCTAGCAAGGGCATATCTGCTACTGGACATGCGCGACCTAGGGAATCTGATTGATGGAGCAAAGAAGGCCAAGCATAGAGAAGGTCTCTCTGGGACTAAATAGATTAGGAATGATATTTTACTTGATTTCTAGGCTCGTTTTAGACTCTGATTGTAATAAGGCAAATGCCATTAGTGACCTTTTATAATTATTGTCTTTTTAGTAGAGATTTTGTCTATTTACCATATTAATGAAATGACGCAGTTATTGGCATCGATTTATCCAAATCTATATGTCGCTTAGGCCTACCTTGGGCATAATGGGGTCTACAAATTAGGACGTGAATTTATAATTCCAAAATATGTGTTTAAATACTGCAAATATCCCTTTAATACTTCTTACTAACTTGTTTACCTTTTTATTTTCTTTTTTTATTTGTTTATTCTAATCCCCTAAGGTTTTTTTTGTGTATTCTAGCATCATCAGCATATCATACCAAATCTATAAGTCCTCCACCTCCTCCTCCTCCAAGCAATCCTAAAAAAAAGGGAAAATCTAAAATGGACGATATGAGTGGTATCAGGAAAGACAACGCTACGCATGCAGAGAATGTCGAGACTTCGGATGGTCGAAGTACTCCAGCATAGAATGACTTGATCTTATGGTTGGAACAAAAAATACTGGAGTTACAAGGGGAACTTGAGCAGGTCCGGAACTTGACAAACCTTTCCCTTACCCTGAATGTCCCCCACATCAACCAACAAAACGCCCAAAACCCAACACCTCCCCAGAACACACAAAACCAACAAAATCCTGCCTCACCTTCTCAAAATACTAATCCTTCGCCAGTACCGACCCCTCCACAACATCATCACCATAAAACCCAGTATCCACACACCACTACCTACCACGCTCCTCAAAATGCACCACAACCTACCCCTGATCCCTAAAACTCAAACAATGACCACCACTATGCCCAACTTCCTGGAGTCCGTCAAAGCAAACCCATGTACATGAAAACCTTTCCCCACACTCCACAAGAGACCCTGCACATAATGGAGTCTGCCAAGAAGGACCTGCTCATCAAGAACATGGCAGAGGAACTCAAGAAACTTACTAGTAGAGTCCAAGGCATTGAAGGTGGTAAAGGTGTTAAAGGCGGTAAAGGCATCGAAGGTTTGAACTATGAGGATTTATGTATTCAGTGGGACGAAGAAATTCCATAAGGTTAAAAACCTCTTAAGTTTGAAATGTTCGACGGGATAGGTGATCCGAAGGTACATTTGAGGACATATTCTGATAAGCTCATTAAGGTTGGTAAAGATGAAAGAATCCACATGAAGTTATTCATGAGGGGCCTCATTGGAGACCTCCTATCCTGGTTCATCAGTCAAAACCCAAAGAAATGGGTTAATTGGGTTAGTATGGCATCAAATTTTATGGATTGGTTCAGGTTCAACACAAAAAAAAGCTAGACGTATTCTATATCTAGAATCTTAAAACGAAGTCGACAGAAACTTTCCGACGGTATGCTACTCGGTGTAGATCAATAACTGCGAAAGTAAGGCCAATACTGGAAGAAGAACAGATGAATAAATTCTTTATCCGAGCTCAGGATCCGCAGTATTATGAGAGACTGATGGTTATTGAAAACCATAAATTTTCTGACATCATCAAGTTAGAAGAAAGAATAGAAGAGGGGATTAAGAGCGGAATGGTGATAAATTTTGAGGCAGTCCAGGATACAAACAAAGCCTTGCAGTCGGGCATTATATCTAAAAATAAGGAAGTAGGGGAAGTAATGGTGGCCCAAGGTCCAAAGTCTCCTCTCATGTACCAAACACCCCCACCAACATATCAGCCTTCACCTCCGAGATACCCACAACCCGCAGCCACTTACCATACTTATAACACCCAGCCAACATACTATCACGCACCACCAACCCACCAACACTACCAAAAACCTAGACCAAATTTCGACTGCAGGTCGCCCAAATAATACACTCTGATTGCTGAACCCATCGACCAATTGTATGAGAGACTGAAGGATACCGGTTATATCACTCCTATTCCCACTGTTTCCATGGAAAATTCCTCTCAGTGGGTCAATCCAAACAAGACATGTGCCTACCACTCGGGCATGAATGGTCATACTATTGAAGAATGTCGCACTTTGAAGGATAAGATCCAGACATTGATTGACAGCAAGGTTATACAAGCAAAAGAGGCTACACCTAATGTCCTCAACAATCCTCTCCCGGATCATAGGGGTGAAGGGGTAAATGTGATAGAAACCGACGAAGAATGGGATCCGGAAGGGTCAATTGGGCACAGTCGTGAAGGGGATCAACCTAAAATACCTCCAGTCACTTTCACAACTATTATGGTGCAAATTCAATCACCGATTGAGGTTGAAGTATCCACATCGACTTTGTTTGAGGTTGAAGTAACAACGCCCTCAGCCACGCCAACTCCGTTCAAGGTGGAAGTGACCACACCTTTCACCGTGATGGTAGCACCTACCCCGTCCTTTAAGTCCAATGCTATACCATGAGACTATGTTGTAGAGGCGTGAAGAAAAGGAAAGGAGAAAATGGAAGAAGCAAGTGCAGCACAAGTCATGACCAGAACTGGTAGGGTTTACATGCTTGAGCATTTGGGAGGAACAAGTAAAGAAGCCACTTCCAATCCGGCTATCATTGAAACTGGCCCGGATGATCTTTGGAGAAAGGTGCAAGCAAGAGAATATTCTATGGTTGATCATCTGAACAAAACCCCTGCTCAGATATCCATTCTATCACTACTGCAGAACTCCGAAGTGCATAGGAATGCATTGATGAAAGTGTTGAACGAAGCCTATGTACCCAATAACATCACTAGTGGATAAATGGCCAACATGGTAGGACAAGTATTGGAAAGCCACAAGATCACTTTTCACGAAGACGAGCTACGACCGAAAGGACTCAATCACAACATGGCACTACATATTACGGTTTAATTTTAGGAAACATTCATCTGAACATATGTCTGATAACCACTTTGAAGAGGTTGGGTAAAAGTTTGCATGTGATACGAGCTGGAACTATGAACATGAAAGCATTCGATGGGTCCCAAAGGGCCACAATTAAGGAGACCAACCTCTATTTGCAGATGGGCCCGATTTGGTTTAATGTTGAATTTCAGATATTGGACATATCTGCCACATACAATATATTGTTGGGGTGACCTTGGATACATGCTGCTAGGGCCGTAGCCACCACTCAACACTAGGTCGTAGAGTTTGAATGGAATCATCAGGAAGTAATCATCCATGGGGACGGAAGCAATCCCATTTACACAAATCAAACTGTTATGGTTGTCGAGAATAGAAGGAAGTTGGGTGGAGAAACATATCATCGCATCGAGCGTGTCAACGAAATTGAGAAAGATAAATGGTGGAGCAGCAAGATAGAAGGAATATTGGCATGGATAGGGTATGAACCTGGCAAAGGTCTCGGTAAGAATATCCAGGGTATAACTAAACTAATACGACTAAAGCGTCACAGTATGACCTTTGGACTTGGATATTAGTACACCTGACAGGAGTATAACGATTGATCGCTACCATGGCGTAGTCCTTATTACCCTCTTGAGCAGCCAATACCGCTTTTGCACCTGACATTTAAACAAACTGACGTAATGTGGGGATCTGTATAAGATGAAGCTTTAGCTGTCCTAGCAAACCTATTTCTGGATGATGAAGACATGGATTGCAGTGCAATAGTTGAGGAGGAGCAGGAGGAAAACCTTACAATTCAGACTGTGGGAAAAAGAGTTGTTCTAAAAAACTGGACCGTTGCACCGTCCCGGGCCCGTTGAGTTCCTAGGTAGCCTGGCAATTAGCACAATCTATTTTTAAAGCAATTTTAAGCATTTAAGACATTTTCAGCATTTTATTTTAAACCTATTTTGTTTTGAAATAATTGCTCGAATCATCGAGTCGTACTTGTTTTCATGTTTTCAAGATTTATTTAATGCATTGCTATTTTAGTATTCATTATTAACCTTTACATTTCTCTACAACATTATTATTACTTATCCTAATGAACCAACAACCGTGACATGTAATGAGACAACGCAACATAAGGATAGTGATTCAGAGGAAATAAAAGAAGAAGATATAATACCTGAAGAAATTCTCAGAGAAGTGGAAAGTTTTGAGAACAAGCCTAAGTCCAATTTGGACGAGACCGAGATAGTCAATTTGGGAGATTCCAAAACTGTTAATAAACTTGCATAAGCATTCACCTGTCACCATCAGAGAAAGAAGAGTACACCTGTTTCCTAAAAGAGCATGAAGATATATTTGCGTGGTTTTATGATGATATGACTGGTTTGAGCACGTCTATGGTGGCTCATAAACTACCTACCAATCCAATGTGTCCACTTATAAAGCAATAACTTAGAAAGTTTAAGCCAGATATGAGTCTGAAAAGAAAAGAGAAAGTCAGCAAGTATATCAAAGCTAAGGTTCTCAGAGTGGTTGAATATCCTACCTAATTGGCTAACATTGTGCCAGTTCCGAAGAAGGATGGGAAGGTCAGAGTATGTGTCGACTATCGGGATATAAGAAAAGCAAGTTCCAAATATGAATTACCGTTGCCCAATATACACATACTGATCGACAATTGTGCCAAGCATGAACTTCAATCCTCTATGGATTGCTTCGCAGGATATCATCATATCTGGATGGATGAAGAAGATGCCGATAAGAATGCTGGGGCTACTTATATGAGAGCCATAACAACCATTTCCCACGACATGATACATAAAGAGATAGAAGTGTACGTGGATGACATCATCATCAAATCCAAGAATGGTACAGATCACATAACAGACTTGAGGAAATTCTTTGATCGACTTCGAAGGTATAATTTGAAACCGAATCCCGCAAAATGTGCCTTTGGAGTCCCTGCTAGAAAATTGCTAGGTTTTATCGTCAGTCAACGAGGAATTGAGTTAGACCCATCAAAGGTCAAGGCTACCCGGGATTTGCCACCTCCAAAGAACAAGAAAGACGTGATGAGCTTCTTAGGGCATCTCAATTATATTAGCCGTTTCATAGCACAATCGACCATGATCTGCAAGCCAATTTTTAAAATATTAAAGAAGGATACCGCAACAAGCTGGACTGAAGAATGCCAGAAAGCTTTTGACAAAATTAAGGAATATTTGTCCACACCAACAGTCCATGTCCCGCCAGAACCTGAGAGACCTCTACTACTCTATCTGTCCACACTAGATGGGGTTTTGGGTTGTGTCTTGGGACATCACGATGAGATGGGAAAAAAAGAGCAGGCCATGTAATATTTGAGTAAGAAGTTCACACCCTATGAAACACGGTATTCTTTGCTAGAACGCACATGATGTGCCCTGACGTGGATAGCTCAGAAATTGAGGCACTACTTCCGTGCCTACACAACATATTTCATATCAAGGATGGACCCTCTGAAATACGTTTTCCAGAAACCCATACCTATAGGAAAGCTGGAAAAATGGCAGATACTGTTGAGTGAATTTGACATCGTCTATGTAACTTAGAAGGCGGTCAAGGAACAGGCGTTAGCAGATCATCTGGCAGAAAATCATGTAGGAGGAGAATCTGAACCATTGAAAATGTATTTTCCCGATGAAGAAATATCCTTTGTAGGAGAAGAGATCACCGAAACTTATGACGGTTGGAGAATGTTCTTCAATGGGGCTGCGAATTTTAAAGAAGTTTGTAACAGAGCTATTTTGGTGTCAGAGACAGGTCAACATTATCCAGTATTCACGAAACTCAGATTTTTGTGCACCAATAATATGGCAGAATACGTGGCTTGCATCTTGGGGCTTAATTTGGCCATTGACATGAATATCCAGGAATTGCTGGTAATTAGTGATTCAGACCTTTTGGTACATCAGGTTCTAGGAGAGTGGGCTATAAAGAATACCAAAATACTACCGTATTTGTATCATATGCTAGAGTTGATGAAGAGGTTCACAAAGATAAAGTTTAAACATATTCCGAGAATCCAAAATGAGTTCACAGATGCATTGGCCACTTTATCCTCCATGATACAGCACCCGGACAAGAATTTCATCAACCATATTCCAGTAACAATCCATAATCAGCCAGCTTATTACGCTCATGTTGAAGAAGAAACGGATGGGAATCCGTGGTTCCATGATATCAAGGAATACTTGGCAAAAGGAAAATACCCAAAGCATGCAAATCATACTCAGAAACACACACTCTGAAGATTATCCAACCATTTCTTCCAAAGTGGAGGAATTCTGTACAAAAGGACTCCACACCTAGGATTATTAGGTGCGCTGGACCACACATGAACGGTTTCGTTTTAGCCAAGAAGATATTGAGAGCAGGATATTTTTAGATGACTATGGAAACGGAAAACATCAAGTATGTCCAAAAGTGTCACCGGTGCCAAATACATGCTGATATGATATGGGTACCACTAAATGAACTCAATGCAACAAGAGCACCTTGGCATTTCTCCACTTGGGGAATGGATTTTATCGGTCCGATCAAGCCCGCCACTTCAAAACAACACAGGTTCATTTTAGTGGCCATAGACTACTTCACAAAATGGGTTGAGGCTGCATCTTACAAGGCTGTAACCAAGAAAGTCGTCGTAGATTTTGTCAGGGACCATATTGTTTGCCGATTCGGTGTGCTAGGATCCATCATCATCGACAACGCTACCAAACTCAATAGTGAATTAATGAAGTCTATGTGTGAAACCTTCAAGATCAAGCATAAGAATTCCAAAGCATACATGCCTTAAATGAATGGAGCCGTGGAGGCCGCAAACAAGAATATCAAGAAAATATTGAGAAAGATAGTAGACAACCACAAGCAATGGCATGAGAAATTACCGTTTGCCTTATTGGGGTATCGTACCACAGTCCGTACATCAATCGGGGTAACTCCCTACTTGCTAGTCTATAGTACTGAAGCTATAATTCTTGCCAAAGTCGAAATTCCTTATTTAAGAATCATACAAGAAGTTGAACTCAGTGATGCAGAATGGATAAGAAGTCGCTACAAGGAATTAGCTCTCATTGACGGGTAAAGAATGAATGTGGTATGCCATGGTCAACTTTATCAGAACAGAATGTCCAGAGCTTTCAACAAAAGGGTCAGACCTAGACAGTTCACACTGGGGTAGCTGGTGCTGAAGCGGATCTTCCCACATTAATATGAAGCCAAACGAATTTTTTTACCCAATTGCCAAGGGCCCTGTATGGTTCACAGAGAACTAACAAGAGGAGCACTCATACTTGCAGAAATGGACAGAGAATTATGGCCAAATCCTATCAATTGAGACGCAGTCAAAAGATCCTATGTTTAGATTGTTTACATTTCTTCATCTGATGTAACTGAACTACGCTTGACCTGATTCCCATTTAAAAGGGGATATGTAGGCAGCCCTATGGGTTCAGTCACAACTCAATAAAATCTTCATTTTCACCGGGGTCAGAAACTAGGGCAGAATTTTGAGAAGGACCCCCAAAATTCTGTACCAAGTCCAGCCAATTTCATTATATGCAGAACGGTCAAAGAATCACTTATTGAACTGGGGTAGAATTATGAGGAGGATCCTCAAAATTCTAATGCAAAGAAGTCAAAATGTCTCTAAAGTGTCACAATATTATGTTTAAATAACTACAATCATCAAATGCACATATATTTTCTTAAAAACTTTATTTTTATGAAACAACAAGACGCTAACTAGGATAACTTGAACAGGATTCTAATACAGTGCAAAAGAAAAGCCAAGCAAAGCAAAGCAAACAAGCAAAGGCATGAACTAACCTTCCCTGCAAAACTCACGATTTTTCTTTGGATGTAGGAAAAAGGAATACCCGCAAATACACACACAAATCAAAAATCATAACGACAAGTTTCCAAACGCAAACATGTCTCCAGATAAGAAATACTCTTCTATCACTCATTGTCTTTTCTTTGCATAAGGCTAAACATTGCCTTCCATTGCATGAGACTAAACCATGTCTCCTTTTCTTGCATGATACTAAACCGTGTCTCCTACTTTGCATGAGGCTAAGCATTGCCTCCCTAATTGCATGAGGTTAAGCATTGTCTTTCCTTGCATGAGACTATGCACTATCTCCTAATTGCATGAGACTAAGCCCTGTCTCCTATTTTACATGAGGCTAAGCATTTCCTCCCTAATTTCATAAGGCCAAGCATTGCCTTTCCTTGCATGAGACTAAGCACGATCTCCTAATTGCATGAGACTAAGCATTGTCTCTTATTTTGCATGTGGCTAAGTCCTGCCTCCTCAACTGCATAAGGCTAAGCATTGCCTTTCTTTACATGAGACAAAGCACTTTCTCCTAATTGCATGAGACTAAGCATTGTTTCCCTTTCTTGCATGAGGCTAAGCCCTGCCTCCTCAACTACATAAGGCTAAGCTCTGCCTTTCCTTGCATAATACCGAATGCTATACTACTTGAAATCTAGCACTATTTTTTGCTTTCCCGGGGCTAAGCTTTACCCCAATCTTATGCAAGACTAAGCTCTGTCTTGTTTTGCTTCTCACATGGACCAAAAACATGTCTTTGTATCTCATGGAGTGAAACATCGCCATCTTATCCAGAGGTGTTACAGTGCGAAGTCATCATCGTCATGGCCTGAAGACACCATGTCATGGCCTGAGGATTTCTCAATATTGCACATCATTATTCAGAAGCGTCATAGTTCATATGCACCATTCTCATTGCTCGAGAACACCAATTTATGGCCTGCGAATCCCTTATCACACGATTCATGGCCCAGGACATCATGGTCTAAGGACATCATCCTCATCGTCTAAAGACAACTTCATGCTCCAAAGGGAATTGGCATCATATTTAAATTATCGCAATAATCCCATATATACTTGCATGCATTGCGTTTAAGTTTTGTAGGTAACCCAAGAGGTAATCGTTCCTATAACAGGAGCAATCTTCGCTCTGGTTTTCGTTTGATGCTCACATCCTGAAACTACCTCAAACACAGCCAACCACCTTCCGTTACCCACTTTCACTTGATAACCGTTCAAATGCTCATTCATAACTGTTCTGAGATACATCCATTCACAATTTCATATAAACTCATCTGATATCATCCTATCTAGAAGAGTTTGTCCATTCCTATAACAACTTCATCGACTTAATTCACCGCTGGATCCAAAACTACAAACGACCTGATTTCCGTAATACCAGGGATATGTAGGCAACTTAGAAACCATAGTTCGGCCTCCATTTTTCAAATCACCCCATTTGGTCAAAATCGGTCATCATTTCTTTACCCAACAACTCTTTAATCATTCCCGGATAAAGAGGGGCAGCTGTTGATAACCAATTTTTCCCTCATATTTTTAAAATGTATATATATACTTTCAAAATAGTATATTTGCATCATCATTTAGTTTATAAACCTATACAAACATTATCCATAATTTTCCATGATTTTTAGATGTCCTAAATTAATTTCTTTTTAAATTTTTATATTAATATCCAATAATTATTCTTCAAATTATTTTTATGATTATTTAATCATAAAAACTTATTATTTACACAAACATTTATGTTTTTAAATATTTTACTTTATTTTTCAAAATTACATTTGTATTTTTAGGCTAATTGCACATTTTTTGCAATAATATCCCATATTCATGTATAATTACATTACTTGGCCAAAATAACTTTTTATATTTTATATATTGTTCAGTTATTATTTTGAATTATTTTAGTGCACAAATAATATTTTTTTATTTATTAATTACTTTTATTTATTATTTTTTGATAAATATTGGGTGTTTAAAAACTAGCCTCAATTTCTAAACAATTTCGGACCAAATAAATGGCCCAAAACCCCCAATACTCTAGCACAATAACCCCATCCCAAACCAAACAACCCCTAACCCCAAACCTGGTCGGTACCCATTATAATTGACCCGCCCCACTCATTTTTAAATCCTGACCGTTGATCTCTCAAGATGACCGACCCTTATTTATTCTCTCCCTTTTAATTACCCTCCCAGAAATCCTAACCTATTATCCGCCTAACCCACCACTCGCATATTCACTTAACCTCCCCTCCCTCTTTGAAGAACCCTAAAACCGCCGCCTCCTAAATCTTCTCCTAATCCCACTGAATATGGGATTTGATTGTTATTTCTTGCCATATTCGTCCCCTCTTTGGTATTGGTTGTTCTCCTATAGTGTTACCTAAGTGCTTTCCTAAACATGTCAAGCAGATCCCTTCCAAAATCAAACCAAAATTGGTTCAAATCCCTTATTTTGAGTATTATTTTGTCTATATTTGTCATATACTGTTGTAAGTCCGATTATTTGTTTATATTCTATTGATTTTCATTTTTCCTAAAAACTAGGGTTTACAAATCTCTTAAATTGATTTTAGACCGATTTGTATATTTATTTTCCTTGTTTGTTGGTTAAATTACTCTGTTTACTTTTTGATTTTCACTACTATATAAACCCTTCCCCCATTCCCTCTTAGACAGGCTTCAATCACTAAATTTCCCACTAAAAGACAAAGGCTTTTACTTTATGTTCGTTTATTCTCTTATTTTATTTTGGCTCTTGGCCGGCTGAAAGACAAGGCCACTGGATTTCCTACTTTCTGTCACGACCCGGTTCGCCCTCCATGAACCATCTTGATGGCACCTAGTCTATACGACTAGGTAAGCCAAAAATGCAGAAGATAAACCAATTTCTGAAAGAAAACAATTTAAAGCAGAAATAGAGTAATAAAACAGTGTTTAAAAGTGCCGCTCAACATACACAATATTAACTCTCAAAAACTAATACATTTTCCCAAAACCCAGAAACCCATGAATCACAAGCTACGAATATAATAAAAATGCTCTAACTCCAAAATGTCTACATCAACCGAAAAGATAGAAAGGCTATCACTACAAGATAGAATGGAAAGGGATTTCTCGGTCTACAGACGCGACAGATATACCTCGAAGTCTCTGGAGCAGTCGCCTTGCCTCAAGGGTGATGGGACTGGGTCAAAGTACCTGGATCTACACATGAAAAACATGCGCAGAAAGGGCATGAGTACACTACAATGGTACTCAGTAAGTGTCAAGCCTAACCTCGGTCGGGCAGTGATGAGGAAGGTCAGGGCCCTACTGAGATAAAATAAAAATATAAGGTATGACAGAATAAGATAAACAATACAATTTAAAGCTTACAATAAGAATTTTATACATGAATATAAGAAACTCAATAACTGAAATAGAGGCAAAAATAATTACAAGGAGATACCACTCTTCACAAGGATAATAACCGAGGATCTCTCAGTATCCCGAGGATATCTTAGTACCCTCAATATATGCTAGGGATCTCTTGGTATGCTAAGGATCTCTCGATATCCTCAATATATGCTAGGGATCTCTTGGTAACCCGAGAATCTCTTGGTATCTTCAACATACGTGCTAGGGATCTCTCGGTATACCGAGGATCTCTTGTTATCCTCAATATACGTGCTAGGGATCTCTCGGTATCCCGCACCTTAGCTCAATCATAAATACGTGCAGGAGATCTCCCGGGATGCTGTCCCGTAGTCCCAAAATGATAACAGACAACGGCAACACAAAGAATACTCAAGTAAGCTCAATTTTGTACCAAGTAAACAAGTAATTCTAACCTAACATGTTTCACATAATACAATTAAGGCGGTTTAAGAAAATAAGCAAATAAGTCAATTAAACATGCTTTTTCTAAGCTAACAACAGGCTTAAACTGCAAGTAATATAAAACAGGAAAATGAACACCATTGAAATTACTTAAAGAAAACCAGATTTTCAACAATTAGCTCAAGTGTGCACTCGTCACCTCACATACGAGGCATTTCAATTACCAAATATAACAAATCCAAAGGGGAAAGTCCCCCACAAAAGGTTAGGCAAGCCACTTACCTCGAACCAGCTCAAATCAATCCGAAAGCATGCTCTAGCCACGAGTACTCGACTCTAAATGGACCAAATCTATGCAATTAAATTTCATAATGTAAATAACACTTCAAATAACTGATTCTACAAAGAAATTCTAAGCTAATACGTGAAATTAGATAAAATGACCAAAATGGCCCTCGGGCCCACATCTCGAAATCAGGTAAAATTTACATTTCCAGAATTCTCACAGTCTCACGAGTTCATTCATACAAAAAGTACCCAAATCGGACCTCAAATGGTCCCTCAAATCATCACTTAAAAGTCTCTAATTAGTCAAGCCTTAACCCCCAAATTACCACTGATTTTCCTTTAATTTTCATGTTTATAATGATAAAAATCACCCGAATAACGAGTTTAGGGACCAAAGCCCTTACCCCAATGAATTCCTCTGAAAATCTCTCTTGAAAATGCTCTCCAAGGCTTCTTCCCGTTTGAAAAGAGGTGAAAATAGCTCAAATTTGTGAAGGCAATAATTTATATATTTTTTCCCAGCTAATCCACTCCTGCAGTCCCGCTTTGTGGAAATAACGCCGCATCTACGATAATTCACTTAAGGCACTTGGCCGCATCTGCTCTTCTTCTACTGAACCTGCGGTCTCACAGGTGCGCCCATACCACCGCACCTGCGGAAACTGGCTTCCAAGCACTTCACCATATCTGTTTCTCCTCAAGCGCTTCTACGATCACGCACCTGCGGTCCCCAATCCACAGGTGCAGTTATGACAGAAGTTTAGTAGCTAAAACTGATCAAACCAACTCCCAAATCTTCCAGCAACCTTCCGAAACCATCTCGAGGCCCACGGGACCTCAACCAAAAATATGAACAAGTCATATACCAACCACTATCCAAACTTATACCAATCCTTGAAACACCTAAAACAACTCCAAAACCTCAAATTAACCATGGATTTAAGCCTAAGAACTCTAAAATTCTCAAAATACGCTTTCGATCAAAAAGTCTATCAACCCTCGTCCTAATGATCTAAAATTTTGCACACACGTCACATTTAACACTACGGAGCTACTCCAACTTCCGGAATTCCATTCCGACCCTTGGATCAATCTCACTATCGAACAGGAAATTTCAAAAATTTAACTTTCGGTATTTAAAGCCTAAATTAGTTGCGGACCTCCAAACCACAATATGATCACGCCCCTAAGCCTGAAATCACTCAACAGAGCTAACGGAACCATCGAAATTCCATTCCGAGGCCGTCTTCATGCTATTCCAACTAGGGTAAAATTTCCAAAACTTAAACTCTCATTAAAGGACTAAGTGTCCCAAAACTCTTCGAAACTCAAAATCGAATATCCCGGAAAATCAAAATAGCAGAAATAAATACGGAGAAAGTAGTTAATAGGGGATCGGGGCATTAATTCTTAAGACAACCGGCCGGGTCGTCACATTTTCCGACCTTCTTTGGGTGTGAGCACTGCCCTAGTTTCTTCAAAACCCTTGGGAACTTGAGGCATCTGGGATTTTGGGTAATATTGCTATTCTTTTCTTGTTTGTTGAGCAATAACTGGTTAGTTCTCAACCTTCACAATGTTTATTCCATTATGTTTTTATTAGCATATTTGTGCTTTTCTGAAATTGCATGACTTGATATAATTCTTTGACTCTCTTCATGTGTGATTCTATCTCTAGCATGAACTTCTCTAGCATTGTCTCATGCCTAAACTGTTAGTCCTAAAAATGTCTTTGTATCTAACTTAGGCAATTTGGAAAATTAGAATCATGTTTAGCTTAATGTGTTGACAATTTGAGTGTTTGCATTGGTTGTATGGCCTAATCCTATTTCCTGCCTGATTATGAATATCTATAGTAATTAATTTATGTCATTAGTACACCCTAATCTGTTAAAACCTTCACTCTAGTAGTAATTTTCTCTATGACTATGTTTTTCACCTAGTATGTTCTTACCCTGCCAATTCTGTACCCCCTAATAGCTAATTATCTTAGATTGGTCTTTCCTAACTTGTCTACCCCTATAATATGTGATTCTATCTACCTTGCTGGTATAGGTTGTATTGTTTAATCCCTGTTTTTAGGATAATTTGATCCTTTAAGTTTTGAACTTATTGCATTAGTAATAACTGTTTGTGTTACTACCCTAATGCTCCATGCCTATTAACTTTGTAACCCCATAAGCTTTAGGCTGCTTCTTATTAATATGTAACCCGGCCCCAATATGTTAAGTGAAAACTTGCCGCATTAACTTGTTTTCTTGAATTCATGCACCCTCTATATTGACATTTTGATTATGTGATCACTTTGTAATGTTTGCAAAATGCACTTTTCCAAACCTTATTACTTTACTACTATTTTCATTGGTTGCTTCTCTGTTCTGAGTCTCTAATTATTGGCCGACTGAAAGCCAAGACCCTTCTAAAGCTTACTTATTAACCTCCTTAGTGTGATCACTACAGGGGGTCCTCTCTAAGACCCTTGTGAACTCTGACACACTAGGGCCTAAGGTTCTTTGGCCACCTTTCCCGATTACTCAATTTTGTCCCTCTTTATGCCTACTGAATAGGCCAATTGGCTTGTGTAAATGACTGTTTCCTGGATATTTTGATCAATTATGGTTGTTGGGTATAATCCAAGTTCTCTTGTGATTTCTAGTCTATGTTGAAATCTGTGTGGAGACGAAATTGAAGACATAGCTGGGCTGGGCACACTTTGGGCATGTCTTAGGCCCAATATAGTTTTTTGTGCCATTTTGTAATTTTATTCATTATTGGGCCTATAATAATTCTGTAATAACAATTGGGATATTAGTAAAAATTGGAAAAATAGGCTTATTCTAATGTTTGCATGAAAGGGTAGAAATCCTGTGTTATGCCCCGCAATATTACGTCGGTATTATGTCCCATAGTATTAAATTATGACGATGTTGCACCATATAGTATTGTACGTTGAATTTTCTCATAAAGTAATTGACATCAGTCTAAGAAAAAGATTATTTGGAGATTATAAGGATTATGCTATTTCAAACAAGTGATAAGTAAATTCGTGAAGGTAACAGAGGAAGCAAGTCAAAGAAAATGAATTTTCGTCAAAATTTGGCATGTTAGGAAAAAATACAGACCCTGCGTTAATATTCGATATTTATGGACTAGTACCATACAATATACCATATGACCATAATAGTATCATATATAAAAAGGGGTATTAAAAAACAAGTAGAATTTTAAGTAATTTGAGACAATTTTTAATTATGCGGGTAATTGGTTAATTACGACACTCTCTATTACCTAATAAGTGGATATAGACTAAACCTTCCCACCCCATCCCCATGTGGAAGTCACATAAATATTAATTAAGTAATTCATATGTCACATTTCAAGGTGGCATACTAAGAGAACCTTTGGGGATTAGTCACTAGCTAAGAAGTAGTAACGTGATTTCCATAAGCAATGTAATTGCTTCAGCAAATTCCTCCAATACATTCTAGTAAAACCCATTTCTGAATATTTCATATTTTTTCATGAAACATGTTTGAATCCAAACCAAGAAGTGATTTAAGTTTACGAATTTTCCTAATCCTAGTTTACTTATTCTCAATTCCTTTACTAGATGAATCAAAATGCAACAAAGGGTGTGATTTAGCTTTAGCTTCATTCTATGTTTGGCAGGGAACAAATCTCACTAACATATTAGAGTTGTTTTCAATCTCCAAGTATGTTAAGGCTAAGCCCTCCTTTCTTTTGGCATGATCCATACGATATAAACGAAATGAGCAAATGCACAACTTTCATAAATTACTTTATTCGTAAAAATGCTAGATATGTGTATATTCCTATTCTCCCATATGTCATATTATTCTATCATCTGTTCATGGGTCTAAAAATACATAAGTTGGTAAAGTTTATTTCATGATAAATCAAAGGTATAATGGTCTTATGACATACCGAGAGATTTTATTAACGTATTTCATATGCATTTCATGCATTTATATATGCACATTGACCCATGATCATATGGTGTGATATACACGTATTTATATGTATATGGGATATGGGAAAAGGTTCAGCGTTATATACGCACCACCACCTGATCAGCTGTTATACGTTGATGATTTTTTCCACACTGGCTGAGATGATATGATGGGATGCCCTCAGAGGCCTGATGATGTTATGAAACATGTACCTATGCACGACATGACATTTGTACGCATATACATGATACTATAATTATTTCATGATTTACAGAGTTTTCCACACTTACAGGTTGAGTCATTTACTCTATATTTCTTTCAAGTCTGTTATGTACTTATTTATGTGCCTTACATACTCGGTACATTATTCGTATTGACGTCCCTTTTTCTTGTGGACACTGCTTTTCATGCCCGCAGGTCCCGATAGACAGGTCGAGAGCCCTCCAAGTATGGTATCAGCTCAACGGAAGATGTTGGTGCGCTCCATTTGCTTCGAAGTTGTTGTTTGGTTAGTATGATTTAAACATGTATTGTTTGGTATGGAAGGACTCTGTCCCGACATTTATGAAAAATTATATATTCTTAGAGGCTTGTAGGCAGATGTCATGTACGTAAAAGATTGTATGGCCTCGTCGTCTTGTGTTCAGTATACGAGTGGTTATTTTGGTCTTATTGGCCCATATGTCTTGTGTATAAGTGGGTATCACATGTTATATTCTACTTATCTCACGGCAGCCTTCCAGCTTAGTTATCTATGATAGTATGAAATGAAAAGATACGTTATGTTGGTACTTGGTCAAGTAAGGTACCGGGTGCCCGTTGTGGCCCCTCGATTTGGGTCTACAAGTTGTGTCTAGTAGAGTCTTGTTTATGGGTGTGTCGTGCACCACAGTTATAAGTACGAGGCTACAGGGCATTTAGGATTGTCACTCTTTCTTCTTACTCTAGATCATATGGTAGAGCTCACTTGTAAGGACTCAATTTCCTAAACTCTATCTTATTCGTAATACATCGATACCTACATTTTTAAAGATGGTTGATAAGGGATTGAATGCGGCTATGGAAGACTTGAGTCAGAGAAACTCAATTTTTGCATCATGCTTATGATGGATAAATATGAGGTATTTAGCGGATCATGTATATACGAAGACGTGTAAGCCTCTTGATAAGGAACCTTAAGGCAAGAATATTTATCCCCCTTTATGGTGAAAGACAATGTGAGATTCAGAAGATAAATACAAGTTTCAAGAAGTAAAAGAAGCAAGGTGAACAACGGTGCGAGGCACCCAGTTAATGAAGATTATCAATATTACAGTTCTTGTAGAAAAATATAAGCATTGTGAGTTACCCTCAACAGTAACAGAGGTATGTATAATTGGCTGCACTCATCTCAGTAAGAGAAGGACGAGTTATCAAGATCCGGCCAGGGATATGGTAACCCTAAATAGTGGATAAATTGGCAGAGTTAGTTGACATTTTTGAAGGATAGTGCAAATGTGGTAATAGATCTCCTTGTGAGACACCCAGATGGCGCACTCTAAAATAGTATAGCTAGATATGAGTGCTACAAAGATAGGCACTGAAAGCATGGAAGGGATAAATACTACCTTAGTGTGGCTCCCATCACTAGTAGAGCGAAACATTGAGCAAACTGAAGAACCAATTAATGAAGCAAGGGGAGCAAAAAGCAAAAGAATGTCTTCTTGAAGTTTTCAAAAGAAGGAGATAAGCATAAATATTAGCTGGGAAATAAGAAGAGAGATAGGAAGCATTATGAGTAAGATGTGATACAATGATGACAACGGTAGATCAAAAGATGACAATATTACAGAGTCTATAGTCAAGTAAAGGAAAATACGAGAGGTGACAGGCCTTGAGGCAACAAAAGAATAGGTCATAAAGTCACATATTCATTTCAAGAAATAAGTTCACAATTATAACGCGATTACCAAAAGGAAAAGTTAGACCCTAGAGTAATAGAAAACAGTATGGATTGGTGAACAAGATAACCTAAACATGAATTAGGGATGAGGTGATTTGATAATAGTCGGCATCATGGGAATTTCAGATTTCGTTCCAGCAATAATAGAATGGACAACAGAAGAAGATTCATGACAAATTCAGAGAATGGTCATTCAGGCAGTCGCTTCCCTAATGCAAGTAATGTGAGCAAGGTTAAGTTTAAAGAAATGTTTGTGCTAGTTACACTAAGTGTCACCCTCGTAAGTAAGGAATTTTATTATCCCTGGTACAGAAGGATTACCGCAAAATGAGTAAATGTCATCGATAATGTGAAAAGATGCCAAAGATGAAGAGGTAAAACACCTACAAATAGATCATCGTAGTGCTAAATCTTAGTACTCCCCTAACGGGGGGAATATGGAGTGATGTGAAATTAAGTCAGAATTAAGCGGTTCTAGTAATTACAGAATGGTAAAGGATGAATGCAAAAAAAGAAATGAATGAAAAAGGGATGAGATTGAACTTATTCAAAGCATACAGATATGTTATGATTCCAGGACGTTATGTAACCACGATGACAAGAAAAGGAAGTAAGGGTTCCTGCCTGGGATGTTATTATTAGATAAGGAGCCAGCACGTGAGATAAGTTAAGACAAGGAAACAACCAAAGAAAGATTATGCGGAATATGGATATGAGAATGGGTCAACGAATAGTTAGTAATTCATTCCGGAAAAGCCTAGTCATGACTCAACAAGAAGTTACAGACAAATTAGCAGATCATGCAAGATAAATGTTGTAAACCCCAACATAGAGGATTCAGCCTTGAATAATGTTATTATAACACTTGAGATATAGTCAAACAAGAGTCAATGTAGTTAAAGGTACCGTAAGAGTGTTACGATGATAAAAGAAAGGACCACTGGGAAGGCAATCAAAATATCAGTTTAAAAGCAACCCCACAAGCACAAGGGCAAGGAGGTAAGCAAGTACGGACGATTATAGGCAAGGAAGGACGTCAAAAGATCCGTAATAAGCTTACAACTTTACGAGAATCAAGGGTTCTCCCTAAGTACTACAACGAACGACTAGTTGAGGAAATAAGGAAGAAGGCTTTAACCTAAGCATAACTACCTAAATAGGAAATGGTCGTGTAATAACAGTCTCACCACATAATTAGAAGCACTCCAAAGAAAAGTGGCACCTACTGTGGCTAATTAAAGGGAAGTAAAATTACAAGTAATATTCGAGATCATATGAGTTGCACGAAAACTCTGGCATGTGTGGGCACTAAGATAAGCTATGTATAGACGCAACACGGGGGCAGAAAAACCAGGAAAAGTAATAGCTTATTTTGAAAGAAAGCTAATATGGAACGAAAGAAATTATTTGATCAATAATACAGAGTTGGTTACGTTATGAATGCACTTAAAGGTTCGGCATTTGATACATGCAACATATACAGCCGTAGAAGACTCCGGTATAAGTTAAAAGGAAAGAGTTGAGTCCAAATCATAAATCAAGAATTGAATTGTTAGACAATTGTATCAAGGATATTCCATAGCATCCATGAAAGACTAATGTAATAACCAATACCATGAGCTGCAGATTGGATGATAGTTTAAGCCTACATAAAGGTTGATCATAGGGAAGAGGAAACTAAAGAGTTACACCATCTAAGTAAATCAGGAGTCTGATTATTGGACCTAGAAAATTATAGACCTCGTGATTGAGAACATTGCAGCATCACTCTTAAATATCAGAGGTACTAAGAGAGAGAGTACATTATCCATATTCTATAATGGCTCTACAATAAATTTAGTCAGAAGAGCACCAGCCTCATAAGGAGGCAGTACGAAGCTCCCACTGGGTAGTGTATGCACCAGAGGTACAAGTATTATAATAGAGCATTAATTATGAACGTGAATTATACCTATGTGGAAGGGAGATCGTGAAAGAAATAGAAGATATGATGCGACATCTTAAGGTAAAGGTAAACAATGTGCGGAATACTCAAATGCAGAAGGTTGTGAATAGTTCATACATCGAATAGACGGCTATAAGCACGGGGGATTCAGTATATAGGAATAATAACGGAATCGTCAGTAGCATATCTTCTAGCCTGACTAGGAGAGTAAAGAAGAGTTAGAGACAATGTGATGTCTCGCTTGATGTTCCAAAATGATATAAGGAAATCTATTATGCAAGCAAGTTGAAAGGTTGCAAGTAATATAAATAGATATGTGTAGGTCGCAAGCTATTGTATGGTGAAGCAACAAGGTTCTAGAAGACAGGAGTAAGGATAATGACGGAAAAGTGAGAAGGTAACGAAAATGGATAAGTCCTCAGGATTAAGCCCATGAAAACAAGAAGAGCCGATGGTTTCTCTAAGTTATACAAAGCGCACTATAGCCTGAATGAAATCAAAGAAATCTAAGACGCATTTAGAAGAGATGGAATGCTGCCATAGTAGTATAATGAGGGTGTAATTATGATAGATAAAGGATGACATTTGGGCCTTCGATTGAGTAATGATATGACAAAGAAAAGAAAGGGATCTTATGAATTGGAAAGGATTTAAAATACCCATGAAAGGTGAATCGCATGGGGATGCTGTGAGATACATTTATGAAAGCATGGTATTGCCCAAGGTGGATCAGTCTAATCATTTCAGATATTCCCCGATGAAACGTGAGCCCTAGCGGGGGTGTTACATAAGAGATCAATTTATCAGTGGTAGATGGTGAATCAATAATAAATGGATGAAATTTCAACAATATGAGATGAAATTAGACCTTCAGCCTTAAGGATAAGCAACGAAAGTAACCTAGAGTTAGTTGCAGACCTCAGTAATGATAAATCTGAGTAGGAGTTATGGTATAATATGACATACGTAGATGTGGTAAAGATTCAGGTCTATGAAATAAGATATAGCTATATTTGCAAGTTCTACAAGGTACCGAGCAAAGAAAATGAATTTTCGTCCAAATTTGGCATGTTAGAAAAAAATAAGGGGCAAATGTTAATACCCGATATTTATGGACTAGTACCATACAAAGTACCATATGACCATGATAGTATGATATAAATAAAAGGTTATGAAAAAATAAGTAGAATTTTAAGTAATTTGATATAATTCTTAATTATATGGTTAATTGGTTAATTACCGAGTAACGGGACACTACCTAATTACCTAATAAGAGGATAAACACTAAATCTTCCCACCCCATCCCCACGTGGCAGCCATATAATGATTAATTAAGTGACGCATATGTCAAATTTCAAGGTGTCATACTAAGAGAATCGTTGGGGATTAGTCACTAGCTAAGAAGTAGTAACGTGATTTCCATAAGCAATGTAATTGCTTTAGCAAATTCCTTCAATACATTCCTGTAAAACCCATTTCTGAAAATTTCATGGTTTTTCATGAAACATGTTTGAATCCAAACCAAGAAGTTATTTAAGTTTATGGATTTTCCTAATCCTAGTTTACTTATCCTTAATTCCTTTACCAGTTGAATCAAAATGCAACAAATGGTGTGATTTAGCTTTAGCTTCATTCTATGTTTGGCAGGGAACAAATCTCACTTACATATCAGAGTTGTTTTCAATCTCCAGGTATGTTAAGGCTAAGCCCTCATTTCTTTTGGCATGATCCATACAATATAAACGAAATGAGCAGATGCATAACTTTCATAAATTACTCTATTCGTAGAAATGCTAGAGATGTGTATATTCTTATTCTCCCATGTGTAATATTGTTCTATCATCAGTTCATGGGTCTCAAAAATACATAAGTTGGTAAAGTTTATTTCATGATATTAATCAGCGGTATAATGGTCTTATGGCATACTGAGAGATTTTATTAACGTATTTCATATGCATTTCATGCATTTATACATGCACATTGACCCATGACCAGATGGCATTGAATACGCGTATTTATATATATATATATATATATATATATATATATGTATATGGGATATGCGAAAAGGTTACGCTGTTATATATGCACCACCACCTGATCAGTTGGTATACGTTGATGATTTTGCCCACAATGGCTGAGATGATATAATGGGATGCCCTTAGAGGCCTGATGATGTTATGAAATATGTACCTATGCACAACATGACATTCGTACGCATATGAATGATACTATAATTATTTTATGATTTACAGAGTTTTCCACACTTACAGGTTGAGTCATTTACTCTATATTTTTTTCAGGTCTGTTATGTACTTATTTATATGCCTTACATACTCGGTACATTATTCATACTGACGTCCTTTTTGCTTGGGGACACTACTTTTCATGCCCGCAGGTCCCGATAGACAGGTCGAGAGCCCTCCAAGTATGCTATCAGCTCAGCGGAAGATGTTGGTGCGCTCCATTTGCTTCAAAGTTACTGTTTGGTTAGTATGATTTAAACATGTATTGTTTGGTATGGCAGGACTTTGTCCTGACCTTTATGAAAAATTATGTATTCTTAGAGGCTTGTAGACATATGTCATATATGTAAAAATTGTATGGCCTTGTAGGCCTATGTTTAGTATACGAGTGGTTATTTTGGTCTTATGGGCCCGTATGTCTTGTGTATAAGTGGGTATCACATGTTGTGTTCTACTTATCTCACAGCAGCCTTCTGACTCAGTTATCTATGATAGTATTACATGAAAAGATATGATATGTTGGTACTCGGTTGAATAAGATACCGGGTGCTCATCGCGGCTCCTCGATTTCGGTCTTGACATCCTGCCTATAGGATCTGAGTGTTTAATGTGTTCAACATGCTTTGCTTTGATGTGTTTTGTTAGATGACATGCCTATAGGACATAAATAATTTCACATGTGCACATGTTCCACTCTCACATTATTAGTTGCTTGCGATAATACAACATAGTAATTATTCGTACAAATTGCTTCATGTTAGATATCATGCCTATAGGATTACATTGAGTCATAAATACCTGGTCTTTACAATATTCACGTAGATATAAAACCTATATGAATATAATCGAATTAGCTACTATTATTTTTATTGCTCGCCTAGAAATCATGTCTATAGGAATGAAAGGAATATCTTGTTTCAATTTCCTGCCTATAGGACTTTATTACTTGCCTAGAAAGTATGTTTATAAAACGATGGTAATTTGTATTATCAAACTGTTTTACTGCCTTATTTAGCAAACAAATTAGAAAGCATGCCTATAAGGTTTGTATTGATCACAATCTAAAAATTCATTGTTCTAAGACAGCAACACTGCTTGTACATTTTCAAATTCAGAATCACATAGAAGCCATGACTATAGGATCGAAAGACTCTATTCTGAAATGGTCTATTGCCTCATTAGGAACTTGTTAGCGTGTGTTCATTGTTTACATGTGGAGGCTAACTTGAGCCATTTACTGCCCTTATATGTAGTCCTACATGTTTT
Organism: Nicotiana sylvestris; assembly: GCF_000393655.2. Lineage (NCBI taxonomy): Eukaryota > Viridiplantae > Streptophyta > Magnoliopsida > Solanales > Solanaceae > Nicotiana > Nicotiana sylvestris. The sequence continues at coordinate 54,898,176 of NC_091066.1, read as the reverse complement.
GAATGTCGCTTAGATTTATCATTTTGGAGAAATCTGAGTAAAGTCTAGAACCACCCAAATAGTTGGTCCAAGGTCTCTCGGGCCATAGGCATAGGACGGGTAGTGCACGCATAAGGCATGACTTAGAATCAATTAGTACGCTCTAGTTAATAAACTAAAAGATAGTAATCAGGTAGCAGGAGATAATAGTCTGTGCCCGTTGAAAAATACGAGTAACACCCCATCTTGAGGGAGTTACAAAGTATTATTTATGTTGCACGGGATGATCCTTTAGGCTAAAAAACTTAGGACCCCCTCCCATCTTGTCTATAAATCAAGTGCTTGTATTTATTCCAAGTCTTCTGATAATAAAACTGCCCAAACTGCTTGTTCTTCTATCTATCTTTGTTTATCTAGCTAATTCATATAATTCAAGTTCGGTCGGTTGTAACGACCCGGCTGGTCATTTTAAGAATTAACGCCCCAGTCCCTATTAACTACTTTCCCCGTATTTTTTTCTACTATTTTGATTCGCCGGGATGTTTGTTTTGAGTTTTTGAGTGTGTTGGGACACTTAGTCCCTAAATGAGAGCTTAAGTTTTAGAATTTGGACCATAGTCGGATCAGTGTGAAGACGGCCTCGGAATGGAATTTTTTCGGTTCCGTTAGCTCCATTGGGTGATTTTGGGCTTAGGGGCGTGTTCGGATTGTGTTTTGGAGGTCCGTAGCTTATTTAGGCTTGAAATGCCAAAAGTCAGATTTTTGAAGTTTCCGATTCGATTGTGAGATTTTGATATCGGGGTTAGAATGGGATTTTGGAAGTTGTAGTAGCTCTGTAGTGTTGAATGTGATGTGCTTGCAAAATTTCAGGTCATTCGGACAAGGTTTGATAGACTTTTTGATCGAAAGCGTAATTTGAGAGTTTTTGGAGTTCTTAGGCTTGAATCTGTTGTTAATTGGGGTTTTGATGTTGTTTGGAGCATTCCGAAGATTGGTACAAGTTTTAATGATGTTTTAGGATTGGTTGGCATGTTTGGTTGAGGTCCCGAGGACCTCGGGTGTGTTTCGGATGCTCAATAGGTCATTTTTGGAACTTAGAAATTACAGAAAAATGTTGCAGCAGTCAGTTCTGGTTTCCTTCTTCGCGTCCTCCAGTGGAGTCTCACGTTCGCGAAGAGGAGCTGGGTCTAGTAAGGAATTGATGCTTCGCGTTCGCGAAGCTGGGAGGTCTTATACCTATGCGTTCGCGATGGCGTTCCCGCATTCGCATAGGAGGAGAAGATTGTGCACCCCGTTCGTGACCAGGGCATCGCGTTCGCGATGAAGGAAAGCTAGACCAAGCGAAGTTGTGCTTCGCGAACGCGAGGGTCCTTCCACGTTCGCGAAGAAGGAAATACCTGGGCAGAATGTTTAAGTTCAAAATCAAGGGTTTAGACATTTTTTTGAAAACTAGATCTTGGGAGCTCGAATTTAAGTGAGGTTTTGAGGGATATTTAGAGATATCGATTGGGTAACGATTCTTAACTCCTTTTTTCTTGTAACCCATTAATTTAAACATGAATTCATCATTTAATTTCAGAATTTGTATGAAAGATGAGGGAAAGTTCTTAGACCAAAAATTCGAGTTTTGATTGGGGATTTGACATTGGATTTGTATAATTTTGGTATGGTTAGATTCGTGAGAGTATGAGGATACTAAAAATGTAAATTTTACCCAATTCTGAGACGCCAGAGGGGCATTTTGGTCATTCTACCTAATTTCGCATATTAGCTTAGAATTTGTTTGTAGAATCAGTTAATTGAAGTGTTATTTACATTATACAATTGAATTGAATAGATTTGGGCCATTTGGAGTTGAGTACTCGTGGCAAGAATGTGATTTCGGGTTGATTTTGAGCCGGTTCGAGGTAAGTGGCTTACCTAACCTTGTGTAGGAGAAAATCCCCTTAGGATTTGGAATTATTGATATTTGAAATGCTTTGTACATGAGGTGACGAGTGCGTACTTGTGCTAATTGTTGAAAAATCTGGTTTTTCTTTAAGTAATTTTAATTGTGTTTCTTTTTCCTGTTTATACTACTTGCAATTTAAGCCTGTTGTTACCTTAGGTAAGCATGTCTAATTGACTTAATTGCTTTAATTGTTCAAACTGTCTTATTTGGATTATGTGCAGCATGGTAGGCTAAAAATACATGTTTTACCTTGGTATGAAATTTTAATTGAACTGTGTATTCTTCTTGTTGTTGCTGTGTGTTTACTTTTGGACTACGGGATAATATCCCGGGAGATCCCCCTGTAAGTTTACTTTGGGACTACGCAACAGTATGCCAGGAGATCCCCCTACACATTTACATTGGAACTACGAGATTGCACCCGGTAGATTCCCCCTATACTAAGTATTTACATTTGGGACTACGGATCGGTATTCCGAGAGATTCCCTCACATTATGGGTTGGACTATGGGACGGTATCCCCGGAGATCCACTGGATATTTATATTTGGGAATACAGGACGGTATCCTGGGAGATCCCCGATTGTTATTTCTGTGTTGAGTTGTATTTCTCTTCGTGTTTACTTTTGCTCTGTAGTAGTAGTTGTTCTTCTTTCTATTCTGTGTTACTCCTTACTGTTGCACTTACTATATTGTCTTATTTTTACACTGTTACACATTGTATTTCATTTAACCTCAGTAGGGCCCTGACTTTCCTCGTCACTACCCGATCGAGGTTAGGCTTGGAACTTACTGAGTACCGTTGTGGTGTACTCATGCACTTTTTATGCATGTTTTCATGTGCAGAACTAGGTACTTCTACTCAGTCTTATCATCCTTGAGGTGAGGCGCTTCTATAGAGACTTCGATGTATATCTGCCACGTCTGTAGACCGAGGAGTCCCTTTCTATCTTTCTGTAATAGTATAGCCCTACAGTATTTCCTTTTTTTAGACATTTCTGCAGTTAGAGCTTCTTATGTATCTCTTAACTTGTGATTCATGAGGTTCCGGATTTTAAGAAGTGTTAGGATGAGATTCTTGTACTGTTATGTGCCATGTGGAATCTTAATACTATTTCATTTTGTTATTTTGGTTTATAATATTTTCTTTCCGCAAATTATTTTTTTTCCTTATTTGTTAGGCTTACCTAGTCGTAGAGACTAGGTGCCGTCATGATAGTTGACAGAGGGAGAACTGGGGTCGTGACACCAGGACCCATAGTTGTGGACCTTGAAGAGTGCCTAACACATTCTCTTTGAGGTAATTTGACCCCTTACCCGATCTTTGGTGATGTAGACTAGTTAAAATCGAGTTATTTGAAAATAGGCGCCCTAATGCACCATAAAAATTGTTAGGTGGAGACGCTCTCTTTTAACATCTTTATAAAAGAGTTGTCATATGTCGAATCCCGATTTCGTGAGAAAAAGGTGCGAGACAATGACTTATGACTTGCATGCGTGGTACGTGTCGTTTTCTAAAAAGTTTTCATGTGAAATTTTAAAGAAAAATTGATTGACAAAAAATAAGGTATGGTTTGATCACGGTCAACGTTCTTAGTAAACGACCTCTAATCGGTGTTTTAACAATTTCGGTAGGTTCGTATGATCTTTCTTGACTTGTAAGCCCATTTTGTTGGGGTCCCGGGAGTGTACGACTCAAAACCCACTATAGGCCGTGATGACGCCCAACGTCACCGTTAGGCAAGCCAATGGTGAATCATCAAAATAATTATTTATTTTATTACTTTTGAAATCATAAGTTTTATTAAATAAGGAATTTAATATCTTTAAAATCATGGATACATACAATATTAGTAAGACACAAAATAAAAGGTGATAATATTAAAGCAAAACCATTAACATCAATTAGCATACTCTAAAACCCGGTGTCACAAGTGCACTAAGGAGTACAATAATAATACAATATTTGTTTGGCATATAAATTAGACAGGATAAAGTAAATAATACGATAGAGACTTTGTGGGCTATGATATGTAGTCGAAAATGCAGCTCACCCTAAAGTCTCCTCATTTTTACGCCCACATGCCAAGATGACCACCAAATGAACTTGTTAGATCCTGCACATTTAGTGCAGAAGCATAATATTAGTATGTAAATCAATGCATACCCAGCAAGTATCAAGCCTAATCCTGGAGAAGTAGTTATGAGGGGTTGACATCGATATCTACTAGCGGTCCAATGAAATGATATAATAAATTATGAACAGATATGAAATACAACAACAACCATGAGGTAAAAACTGTAACTCATATAATTATCCAGCATTTTTTGCAATATAAATCTCTTGAATATCATATGTTATCTCAATAGATCAGAAATATCAAATGTAGTCTTAAATGGATAAGGAATGCACCATAAATGCTAGGTCTCAATAAAAGGCGTCTCACGAATATTTGGAATGGTATTACGCACGATTATGCCAAGGTCGTACGGCCGATCTAGAGTCGTATGTACACTGTCGAGGGTCGACCGGCAGAAACCAGAGATGAATCTCAATATACTGCCGAGGCATCCGACACGATCCACAGGAGAGCAAGAAACTTATCGAACTACAAGTCACGTGCGTACAACACAGGTACATGAGCATAGAGTAAACATGACTTTTACCGTTTATCAAATAACTCTCCAGACAACTCAAGGTGATAAAGCTTGGCATAATATATTCCCAAATCAATTTCTATTATAAATTCGTTGAATTAAGCTAGCAAAATGAGTTCAAATAATTTAAATATTACATGTTAAAGTCCTAAGTATACCCGAACATAAACATGCTTTTAGCTACGTACGGACTCTCGTCACCTCATGCGTATGCAACACCCATAACTAGTAGCACATAAAAATTTTTAACACCTACGGGGTAGTTTCCCCTCACAAAGTTAGACAAGAGACTTACCTCACTCTGAAGTTTTAATAACCTGCTCCAATGCCTCTCTAACTCCTCAATTCAAAGCAAAACGATCCGAAACTAGTCATACAACATGCAAATCAATAAAAATATACTCCAAAACTCATAATTAATTAATTTATAATAATTCTCAATTCCGCTCGAAAAGTCAAGAAAGTCAACCCTCGGGCCACGTGCCCGAATTTTAAAAATTCTTGAAGACAATCATTACCTATAACACCACAAACTCAAATATATAATTTATTTCTAATCCCATGTCTAATTTTGTGCTAAAAATTCAAAACTATCAAATTCTAGGTTTCTTCAAATATTTCACGATTTCTAACAATTTTAATGTTTAATACTTATAGAATTCATGTAATTAACTTACAATATGTGGGAATTACTTACCTCATGATAGATGATGAAAATCTCCTCCTCAAGAGCTCCAAAAATTTCCCAACCAAGTGAAAAAAAAATGAGCCAAATCCTGTATTAAATCAAATCTGCCCAGGGCTGCCCTTCTGCGCAATCGCAAAGGCAAACTCCTCCCAGCTGCCCTGTTACCCTTCACGTCTGTGACCTCTCTATCCTGTTCGCGATGCCCAGATGAACCTTCCCTTCGCGCTCGCGTTCCACACCTCGCATTGGCGAAGGCCTTCTACATCACAGTCATCCCCTCTCCCAGCCTTCTTCGCGTTTGCGATCAAGACTATGCCTTCGAGAAGTAGAGCCAGGTCCTTCTCTACGTTCGAGTGAGCCTCCTCACATTCGCAAATAGAAAAACAGGGGCTCTTCACCAGCTTTCTTCGGGGTCGAGATCACGAAGCATACCAGTATACCATCAATAAGAAATCATCCAAACTTGATTCGAAACCACATCGAACATACCCTAGGCCCCCAGGACCCCGTCCAATCACACCAAACACAAACTTTATCGAGGCCTCACATCACAGCAAATAACATCCAAACTACAAATCGACGATCAAATTCCTTCTTATAACAGTCAAACATTCCAGCTTCGACGAACGCGTCTGGTTCATACTTAAACATTCCAGATTGATACAAAACTTTACACACAAGTCATAAATCATGATACGAACCTATTCCAAGACTCGAAAACTCAAACGGATATCGATAACACAAAAGTCCGCTTCAAACCAAACTTAGAAAATTCTAAAACCTTCAAAATGCTAACTTTCCATAATAAGCGTCGAAATGCTCCTAGACCACCCAGTACTCAATCCAAACATACGCCCAAGTCCAAAATCATCATACAAACCTATTGGAACATTCAAATCCCGATCCGAGGTCGTTTACTCAAAACTCAAACCTTAGTCAACTCTATCAACTTAAAGCTTCCGAATTGAGAATTTTCCTTCTGAACTTCCCGAAATTCAATTATGACTATGCATACAAGTCATAAAATATAATGTGAAGCTGCTCGAGGCCTCAAACTATCGAAAAACATGCTAGAGCTCAAAATGACCGGTCGGATCATTATAGGAAGACCCGAGCACATTTTGACGCATTATGTCAAAAATTGAAAAAATGAGTTTCAAAGTTAAATTTTTGAGTTTTGATGATCGATTCCTGATATTTTGATGTTATCTTGATGATTTAAGTTAGCGAGAATGTTTGTATAATGTTATTACACTTGTGTGCATGTTCAGATTGGATCCCGAGGGGCTTGGGTGAGTTTCGGATACATTGTGGACTGGTTTGGAACATTCTGGTACTGGTGTAAACTAAGACCTGATCCCAATTGCGAGTCTCGCATTTGTGATACCAGTCTCGCAAATGCGAACATTGGCTGGGAGTTGGGACTTTGCATTTGCGAAGTAAAGGTTTTTTTTTGCAAACTAAACTAGGAGCACATTTGCAATCTTAGAGTCGCATTTGAGACACAGTGCATAGAAGAAAAGATTCACATTTGTGAAGAACTACTCGTATTTGTTACTGGGGGGCTATTCTCAAGTGTGATGAATATGTCGCATTTGCAACTACTGCAAAGCTGGGACACTAAACACATTTGCGATAAGTGGTTCGCTTTTTCGATGTTCGCAATTGAGAACTTGTCACGACCCAATTCCCGAACCCGATCGTGATGGCACCTCTCGTGAAGATAAGGCCAGCCAGACCAAACATAACACCTCTTTTAAATAGTTAAATATCATAAATAGTTCTAAAGCATGATATAATATCCATAATTTGTGAAATTAATGATAACATCAGTAAGAACCATTCCGACACAGCCCAAACCGGGGTGTCACTAGTCATGAGCAACTAAGAAATCCGGATACAAGTCTACTAAACACTAAATCCAATACAATAGTTCTAAGAACATGAAAATGATAAAATAAGGGAGGCACGGGCTGCGGACGCCAACAACTACCTCGTAGTCTCCGAATCGATGCTTGGACTGGGAGGATCAGCACTCAGGAGCAGACTCTACGATGCATGAATCTGCACACATGGTGTAGGGAGTAATGTAAGTACTCCGACCCAGTGAGTAATAATTATAAATAATGGCTAAAAGTTTGAAAACACGTAAAGAAACAAAGTAATTCCATATAAAACAGTAAAATCACTTAAGGCACTAATTCAATAAAGAAATCAAATGAAATCCCCTTTAAAACAAGTAAAATAGGTAATTTAACAGGTAAATAACAAGTAGAAATCCACCCCTCGGGCACAGTATCAATCACTTAGAATAGTATCAGCCCCTCGGGCTCACTCTCAGATGATAATGGGTACCCGCGCTCACTGTGGGTGTGCAGACTCCGGAGGGGCCCCTAACGGCCCAAGCGCTATATCAAGCCACCTCGTGGTATCATCTCTCGGCACTCGGCCTCACATCATACAAGCCACCTCATGGCATATAAAGTATCTCAGGCCCTCGGCCTCATATCACTCAGCATATCCTCACATATGGCCCCCAACCTCACTCAGTCCGAAAATCATCACAAGCCCTTCGGCCATTAGTAAAACAGTAGTTCTTAGCCCAAAACATCATTTAGAAATATCATATAAGTTTCAAATCTGAGTAATAGTGGATGAGTTTGTAAAACAGTAGATATCAACAGGACTGAGTTCAAATAATAAGTCAAAGCAGTGAGAAAATAGTGATAAAAATCCCTGAAGGGTTCAAATAGTTGGCACGAAACCCAAATATGGCAATCAGCCCAAATCATGATTATAAAAAATAAATTCCAGTCATATACGCGGTAAAATCATCAATCGGGACGGACCAAGTCACAATCCCCAATAGAAAAAGACCTCACGCTTATCATCCAGCGCGTGTCTCATCTCAATATAGCACTACGATATGCAAATCCGGGGTTTCAAACCCTCAGGACATCATTTACAATCATTACTCACCTTGAGCCGGCTACAACTCTAGCTCGTGACGCCTTTGCCCCTCGAATCTCCCTCCACGCACGTCGAATCTATCCAAAATCAGAACGAATACGTCACAATATGTTAAGAGAACAAAGCCGAAGCGAAAACATTCGAAAAATATCAAAAATCCCGAAATTAGCAAAACCCGAGCCCCGTGCCCACTTCTTGAAACTCAGAACTTTTTAAATCATTAGATTCCTCGTCTCCCCACGAGTTCACACATATCAAAAACACAAGAATCAGAGTTCAATTGGCCCCTCAAATCTTTAATTTAAGCCCTCTTAAACTCAAGCCCAAAACCTCCATTTTTAGTCCTTTAATCTCTTGAATTTCAGTCCCAATCCATGAAATATTACCATAGAAGTGTGTTTTAGGTCCAAAATCCTTACCTTATCTAAGTTCTCTTGAAATCTCTCTTCAAAATCGCCCAAAAACTCTAAGTCCGAAGTTGAAATGAATAAACCCTTCAAAAATCGCGAAGAAGAAACATATATACCTTCTGCCCAGATAAAACCGCATCTGGGGTCCAATAGCTGCTTCTGCGGCATCGCTTCTGCGGTCACTTCTCCGCATCTGCTGAATTTCACTTACAGATCCACACCGCATCTGGGGCTTCGTAGGTGCGGTTACTTTTCTACATCTGTGATACCAGGCCTCCCTCAGCCTTCCGGTTCTGCAATCCAAACAACGCATCTGCGAGACCGCACCTACAGTCCCGAAACCGCAGGTGCAAAAACACCAGAAGCAGCAGAAAATTTGCAATCACTCAAGTTCCAAAACTTGCCGTTATCCATCCGAAATCACCCCGAGGCCCCCGGTATCTCAACCAAAAGAACCAACATGACCCAATACCTTCTTCGAACTTGTTCCAATCATCAAAACACCTCAAACAACATCAAATTTCCCAAAACTCATCGAATTCAAGCCTAAGTTTTCTAAAAACTTCCGAAACACACTTTCGATCAAAAACCCAACCAAACCACGCCCGAATGACCTGAAATTTTGCACACATATCCCAAATGACATAACGAAGCTACAGCAACTCTTGTAATTTCATTCCGACCCTCGGATCAAAATCTCACCTACGGTCGGAGATCGCCAAAATACTAACTTCGCCAATTCAAGCCTAATTCTACACCGGACCTCCAAAACCAATTCCGATCACACTCCTAAGCCATAAATCATCTCTCGAAGCTAACCAAATCATTGGAACTCTCATCCAAGCCTCCTAACACATAAGTCAACATATGGTTGACTTTTCTAACTTAACCTTTATTAAAAGAGACTAAGTGTCTCACTTCCTACAAAAACAACTCCGAACGTAAACCAACCAACTCGACCATAAAACAAACACAGATAACGAAGCATAATGAATCAGAAATGGGGGAAACGGAGCGGTAACTCATGAGACGACTGGCCAGGTCGTCACTTCCTCCCCAATTTAAACAAACGTTTGTCCTCAAACGAGTCAAGAAACATACCTGAAGCCTCAAATAGGTGAGGATATCTGCTCCGCATCTCCCACTCGGTCTCCTAGGTAGCCTCCTCCACGGGCCGACCTCTCCACTATACTTTCACTGAAGCTATATCCTTTGACCTTAACTTCCGAACATGATGACCCAAAATAGTTACTGGCTCCACATCATAGGTCAAATCATCATCCAACTGAACCGTGCTGAAGTCCAACATAGGAGACGGATCTCCAGTATACTTCTGGAGCATAGAAACATGAAATACCGAATGCACGCTAGACAAGCTGGTTGGAAAAGCAAGCTCATAAGCCACCTTCCCAACCCTCCGAAGCACCTCAAAAGGCCCAGTGAACCGTGGACTCAACTTCCCTTTCTTCCCAAATCTCATAACACCCGTCATGGGCGAAACCTTCAGCAAGACCTTCTCGCCAACCATGTAGGACACATCTCGAACCTTACGGTTCGCATAACTCTTCTAACGTGACTGCGCTGTACGAAGCCTCTCCTGAATCACCTTCGCCCTCTCTAAGGCATCCTGAACCAAATCTATCCCCAATAGCCTAGCCTCGCCGGTCTCGAATCAACCAACTGGAGATCTACACTGCCTCCCATACAAAGCCTCATACGGAGCCATCTGAATACTCGACTAGTAGCTATTATTGTAAGCAAACTCTGCAAGCGGTAGGAACTCATCCCATGAACCTCCGAAATCAATAACACAAGCATGCAACATGTCCTCTAATATCTGAATAGTACGCTCGGACTGCCCGTCCGTATGAGGATGAAATGTTGTGCTCAACTCCATCTGAGTACCCAACTCTCTCTGCATGGCTCTCCAAAACAGCGAAGTAAACTGAGTACCTCTATCTGAGATGATGGAAACCGGAATACCATGCAACCGAACAATCTCCCGGATATAAATCCCTGCCAACCGCTCTAAAGAATAGGTAGTACATACAGGAATGAAGTGTACGGACTTGGTCAGCCGATCCACAATCACCCAAATAGCATCAAACTTCTTCAAAGTCCGTGGAAGTCTAACAACGAAGTCCTTAGTGATCCTCTCCCACTTTCACTTAGGAATAACCATCTGCTGAAGCAAGCCACCAGGTTTCTGATGCTCATATTTTACCTGCTGACAATTGAGACACCGAGCTACAAATCCCACAATATTTTTCTTCATTCTTCTCCACCAATAGTGCTGCCTCAAATCCTGGTACATCTTCGCGGCACCCCAATGAATAGAATATCGTGAGGTATGGGCCTCCTCCAAAATCAACTCTCTAAGCCCATCCACATTGGGCACACAAATCTGGCCCTGCATCCTCATCATACCATCATCACTGATGGTCACATCTCTGGCATCATCATGCTGAACTCTGTCCTTAAGGACAAGCAAATGCGGATCATCATACTGGTGCTCTCTGATACGATCATACAAGGAAGACCGAGAAACCACACAGGCCAACACCTGACTAGGCTCCGAAATATCTAATCTCACAAACCGATTGGCCAAATCCTGAACATCAACTGCAAGGGGTCTCTCCCCAACTAGAATATACGCCAAACTCCCCATACTCACTGCTTTTCGGCTTAAAGCATCGGCCACTACATTGGCCTTTACCTGATGATACAATATGGTGATATTATAATCCTTAAGTAACTTTAACCACCTCTGCTACCTCAAATTAAGATCCTTTTGATTGAACAAATGCTGAAGACTGCGATGATCAGTGAATACCTCACAAGATACGCCATACAAATAATGCCTCCAAATCTTCAATGCATGAACTATGGCAGCCAACTCCAAATCATGAACAGGGTAGTTCTTCTTATGGGGCTTCAACTGACGAGAAGCATATGCAATAACTCTACCCTCTTGCATCAATACACAACCAATCCCAACTCTCGAGGCATCACAATATACGGTATATGAACCTGAAGCTGATGGCAAAACCAATACTGGAGTTGTGGTTAAAGTTGTCTTGAGCTTCTGAAAGCTCTCCTCACACTCAACTGACCGTACAAATGGAGCACCCTTCTGAGTCAATTTGGTCAAGGGCGATGCGATGGATGAGAATCCCTAAGCAAACCGGCGATAATAGCATGCCAACCCAAGAACGCTACGAATCTTTGTGGCTGAGGACGGTCTAGGCCAACTCTGAACCGCCTCTATCTTCTTTGGATCAACCTGAATACCCTCGCTGGACACCACGTGCCCCAAGAAAGCCACTGAACTAAGCCAGAACTCACACTTGGAGAATTTTGCATAAAGTTTCTCCTCCCTCAATCTTTATACACAACTCGCAAATGCTGCGTGTGCTCCTCCTGACTATGCGAGAACACCAGAATATCATCAATAAATACGATAACGAACGAATCTAGATAAGGCCGAAATACACTGTTCATCAAATGCATGAACGCTGTTGGGGCATTGGTCAGCCTGAAAGACATAACAAGAAACTCATAATGATCGTACCTGGTCTTGAAAGCAGTCTTAAGAATATCTGAATACCTGATCTTCAACTGGTGATAACCCGAACGGAGATCAATCTTGGAGAACTCCCTTGCTCCCTGAAGTTGGTCAAATAAATCATCAATGCGAGGCAAGGGATACTTGTTCTTAATTGTTACCTTGTTCAATTGCCTATAATCGATGCACATTCTCATTGTGCCATCCTTTTTTTTCACAAACAGAACTGGCGTACCCCTAGGTGACACACTAGGCCAAATAAACCCTTTATCTAGGAATTCCTGAAGCTGCTTCTTCAATTGTTTCAACTCTGCTGGTGCCATACGATACAGCAGAATAGAAATGGGCTGAGTGCCCGACACCAGGTCAATACCAAAATCAATATCCCTGTCTAGTGGCATGCTCGACAGGTCTGCAGGAAAAACATCGGGAAAATCCCTCACAACTGGAAGAGAATCAATGCTAGGAGTCTCAACTCCCACATCCCTCACAAACGCTAAATATAAAAGGCAACCCTTCCCAACCATATGTTTGGCCTTCAAGAAAGATATCACTCTACTAGGAACATGATCAGTCACACCACGTCACTCGATCCGCGGTACACCCATCATAGCCAAAGTGACTGTCTTAGCATGACAGTCTAGAATAGCACGACACAGAGATAACCAATCCATGCCCAAAATGACATCAAAATCCACCATGCTCAATAGTAATAGATCCACTCGGGTCTCCAGACCCCCAATAATCACCACATATGATCGGTACACACGGTCTACAACAATAGTATCGCCCACCGGGGTAGATACAAGAACAAGTAAAGTAAGAGACTCTCGGGGAATACCCAAATGATGGGCAAAATACGAGGACACATAAGAATAGGTAGAACCGGGATCAAATAATACAAAGTCATCTCTATGGCAGACTAAAACAATACCTGTAATGACAGCATCTGAAGCATTAGCATCTGCCTTGCCTGGAATAGCATAGAAACCAGCCTGGCCACCGCCTGATCGACCTCCCCCTCAGGGGCGACCCCTGGCTGCCTGACCTCCACCCATAGCTGGTTGAGCGGGTGGTGAAGTAACTGGAGCAGAAGTCGAGGGTTGACCCCACTGCTAAGATAAGCTAGCAACACGACGAGGGCACTGTCTCCACACATGTCCAAACTCTCCACACTCAAAACAACTCCCAGGTGTTGGAGAAGGGGACTGATGGGAACCCCTCGCACCGGAGTGACCAGCTGATGCACTCGGCATAGAAGAACCCTGAGCTGACGGGACACAAGATGAACTCTGGGCTGGAAGGGCGCTGAGTGAAGGCTGACCCTGCTGAGATCCATGATAACCACGACCTAAAGATGCCCCGCGATACTCTGGATAGGCTGACTGAGCAGGCCTGAAAGAACAACCTCTACCATGCTGGAACTGGTCGCTCGAAGGAGCACCATGGTAATTGCCAGGTCCTCGAGGCCTCTTGGCCTCCCTCTCCTCTCGATCCTGGCGGTGAACCATCTCAATATCGCAAGCGATATCAACCACCTCCTCGAATGCCGCACCCAATACTCTCCCTCTCTAGTCATAAGAATACAGAGATGTTAGTTAAGGCCATCAACAAATCTCCTGATCCTCTCACGATCTATCGGAACCATCCAGACGGTATGACGAGCCAACTTAGAATACCTCGCCTCATACTGTGACACAATCATATCCCTCTACCTCAACCACTCAAATTATCTACGCAGCTCCTCTCTGCGGGACTACGGTACATCCTTCTCCAAGAAGAGAGTGGAGAACTCATGCCAAGTAAGGGGCGCTGCTCCAACCGGCCTACACCTCTCATACGCCTCCCACCATGTAAAGGCAGCCCCAGTAAACTGAAAGGTGGTAAATGTCATACCACTAGTCTCAAGAATCCCTGTTATATGGAGCATCTGCTGACACTTATCAAGAAAACCCTGGGCATCCTCGCCCTCAGCACCACTGAATGATGGAGTTTGGAGTCTACCAAACCTCTTAAGACGACGCTGCTCATCCTCTAACAAAACTAGTACTATGAACTCCTGAGCTAGCGCAACCGGCTAGGCTAGAGGTGCCCCCGGTGTCTGTAGTCCCTGCACTACCTGCTCAGGGGTGCGAGCAGTGGGGGTCTGACTGCCTCCCCGGCATGTGAAATAGGTGTTGCTGCTGGCTGAAACTGCCTGAGCCAGGCTAGTGCAAACTGTCAAGATCTATGCCAAGGCATCTTGCAGACCCATGATCACGATGGGCATAGCTGGTGCCTGAACTGGTGCTGCCAGAGCCTGATCCGGAGCTGGAGCAGCTGGTGGATCAATAGGTGCTGCCCTCGCTGCTCTTCCACGACCACGAACGCATCCACGGCCTCTGGTGGTCTCAGTGGGTGGCACTGGTGGTCGTCCACCTTGTCTGGTAGCTCGCGTACTCACCATTTGTGAGAGGATAGAATAACAGAAGTTTAGTTCTCGAATCAATAAAGCCGCACGACAAGAATTTCAAGAATATGAAGTTTTTCCTAAAAAGGTTCAGCAGCCACTCGAGGATAAATACAGACGTCTCCGTACCGATCCGCGAGACAAGTAGTAAACCCGCTCATGAATCATGAGACCTATGTAACCTAGACTCTGATACCAACTTGTCACGACCCAATTCCAAAACCTGGTCGTGATGGCGCCTCTCGTGAAGACAAGGCCAGCCAGACCAAACAAAACACTTCTTTTAAACAGTTAAATTTAATAAATAGTTCTGAAGCATGATATAATATCCATAATTTGTGGAATTAACGATAACATCAGTAAGAACCATTCCACTACAGCCCAAACCGGGGTGTCACTGGTCATGAGCAACTAAGAAATCCGGATACAAGTCTACTGAACACTAAATCTGATACAATAGTTCTAAGAACATGAAAATGATAAGATAAGGTAGGCACGGGGCTGCGGATGCCAACAGCTACCTCGTAGTCTCTGAATCACTGCCTGGACTGGGAGGATCAGCACTCAGGAGCGGACTCTACGATGCCTGAATCTGCACACAAAGTGCAGGCAGTAATGTAAGTACTCCGACCCAGTGGGTAATAATTATAAATAATGGCAGAAAGTATGAAAACATGTAAAGGCACAAAGCAATTCCATATCAAGCAGTAAAATCACTTAATGCAGTAAATCAGTGAACAAATCAAATGAAATCCCTTTTAAAACAAGTAAAACAGGTAATTTAACAAGTAAATAGCAAGTAGAAATCCGCCCATCGGGCATAGTATCAATCACTCAGAACAGTATCAGCCCCTCGAGCTCACTCTTAGTATAGTATCAGCCCCTCGAGCTCACTCTCAAATCATAATGGGTACCCGTGCTCACTGTGGGTGTATAGACTCCGGCGGGGGCCCTTACGGCCCAAGCGCTATATCAAGTCACCTCATGGCATCATCTCTCGGCACTCGGCCTCACATCATACAAGCCACCTCGTGGCATACAAAGTATCTTAGGCCCTCGGCCTCATATCACTCAGCATATCCTCACATATGGCCCTCGGCCTCACTCAGTCCGAAAATCATCACAAGCTCCTCGGGCATTAGTAAAACAGTAGTTCTCAGCCCAAAAAATCATTTAGAAATATCATATAAGTTTCAAATCTTAGTAACAGTGGATGAGTTTGTAAAACAGAAGATATCAACAGGACTGAGTTCAAATAATAAGTCAAAGCAGTGAGGAAATAGTGATAAAAATCCCCGAAGGGTTCAAATAGTTGGCACGAAACCCAAATATGGCAATCAGCCCAAATCATGATTATAACAAATAAATTTCAGTCCAATGCGCGGTAAAATCATCAATCGGGACAGACCAAGTCACAATCCTCAGTAGTAAAAGACCCCACGCTCATCATTCAACGCGTGTCTCATCTCAATATAGCACTACGATGTGCAAATCCGGGGTTTCAAACCCTCAGGACATCATTTACAATCATTACTCACCTTGAGCCAGCTACAACTCTAGCTCGTGACGCCTTTGCCCCTCAAATCGCCCTCCACGCGCGTCGAAACTATCCAAAATCAGAACGAATACGTCACAATATGCCAAGGGAAAGCCCAAGTGCAAACATTCGAAAATATCAAAAATCCCGAAATTAGCAAAAACCGAGCCCCGAGCCCACTTCTCGAAACTCAAAACTTTTCACATCATTAGATTCCTCGTCTTCCCACGAGTTCATACATATAAAAACACAAGTATCGGAGTTCAATTGACCCCTCAAATCCTTAATTTAAGCCCTCTTAAACTCAAGCCCTAAACCTCCAGTTTTAGTCCTTTAATCTCTTAAATTTCAGTCCTAATCCATGAAATATTACCATAGAAGTGTGTTTTAGGTCCAAAATCCTTACCTTATCCAAGTTCTCTTGAAATCCCTCTTCAAAATCGCCCAAAAACTTTAAGTCCGAAGTTGAAATGAATAAACACTTCAAAAATTGCGAAGAAGAAACATATATATCTTCTGCCCAGACATAACCGCATTTGTGGTCCAATAGCCGCTTCTGCGGTATCGCTTCTGCAATCATTTCTCCGCATCTGTGGAATTTCACTTACGGATACACACCGCATCTGCGGTCCACTCGCCGCATCTGCGACTTCGCAGGTGCGGTTCCTTTTCCACATCTGCGATACCAGGCCTCCCTCAGCCTTCCGCTTATGTGACCCAAACAATGCATCTGCGAGACCGCACCTACGGTCCCCAAACTGCAGGTGCAAAAACACCAGAAGCAGCAGAAAATCTGCAATCACTCAAGTTCCAAAACTTCCCGTTGGCCATCCGAAATCACCCCAAGGCCCCCGAGATCTCAACCAAAAGCACCAACATTACCCAATACCTTCTTCAAACTTGTTCCAATCATCAAAAAACCTCAAACAACATCAAATTTTCCAAAACTCATCGAATTCAAGCCTAAGTTTTCTAAAAACTTCCGAAACACGCTTTCGATCAAAAACCTAACCAAACCACGTCCGAATGACCTGAAATTTTGCACAAATATCCCAAATGACATAACGAAGCTACAGCAACACTCGGAATTGCATTCCGACCCTTGGATCAAAATCTCACCTATCGATCGGAGATCGCCAAAATACTAACTTCGCCAATTCAAGTCTAATTCTACACCGGACCTCCAAAATCAATTCCGATCACACTCCTAAACCATAAATCATCTCCCAAAGCTAATCGAATTATCGAAACTCTCATCCGAGCCCCTAACACATAGGTCAACGTCCGGTTGACTTTTCCAACTTAAACCTTCTTAAAAGAGACTAAGTGTCTCATTTCCTACCAAAACCACTCCGAACACAAACCAACCAACTCGACCACAAAAAAAAACACGGATAACGAAGCATAATGAAGCAGAAGTGGAGGAAACGGAGTGGTAACTCATGAGACGACTGGTCGGGTCATTAAAGAACTCTTATTCGCAATTGCGACATCTGCAGTTGAGTAAAATGTGAAAAAATCTAGACTTAGCTCATTTTACACTATATTTCAACCCCAAATTCTCTAGAGGCATTTTTGGAAAGGGTTTTCTTTCCAAATTCATTGGTAAGGAACTTTAACAAGTTTTTAATCAATTTCAATTGCTTTTATTGTTTTACATGAATTTTCACATCAAATCCATAAATTTCAAGGTAGAAATTAGGAATTTTGGATAAAATTTAGGTATTTTATAAAATTAAGATTTTGACCTCGAATTAAGGTCGGATTTCGTTGACCTCGAATTAAGATCGGATTTCGAGACAAATCACATAATCGGGCTCATAGTTGAATGAGTAGTAGGGGTTTGGTCTGAATCTTAAATTTTCACCAAGCGAACCCAGGGTTGACTTTTGCTGATGCTTTTAAATAATAATCAAAATTGAACCTTTTTTATTTGCGGGTAGTTTCTAAAGCTTATTTTTGATTGGTTGAATGTTATTTGGCTAGATTTGTATGGTTTGGAGCCTTGTTTGAAAGGAAATTCATGGTTGATTGTTGAATTGATTCAGGAAAGAGGTAAGTATCGTAGTCAACCTTGAGTTGAAGGAATTAGAACTTGATCGGTCCATTTGCTATGTGATTTATGTGTGAGGGCGACATTTGCTTATTCTTGTTAATTTATTTTTTCGTTCGTTGCATGCTTTGATTTGCTATATATTTTCATGTATCTTTGTATTTATTTATTGATTGTCTTTACTTGCCTTGTGTTTTTTGCATGTGGTTAGATAGCCCTTTTTATTTGTCTTATGTCTTTATTTTTTTAATTTGCTTATTGTGTTCCATTGAGAAATATGTCGTAGTTGGTTGAAGTATTACACATACATGTAATATATATAGGATCGAATTTCACCCCACAACAGATATTGAAATGATATTTGGGATCATGTTGCACGTCGCACCAATATTGATGATGTATATGGAATTGGGTTGCACGCTGCAACGGATATTGATATAATGTTTGGGATGGGTTGCACGCTGAAACGATATTGGTATATATATATGTGTTGATCAGGTTGCGCGCTACAAAAGAGAAGATATATTATTATTGTTCTGACTGTTGGTTCCGCATCCGTGTTGTATTAAGAATTTTAGCACAGATAATATTCTGGGGCCCTGTTTTATGTATTTTCTATTTCAATTATCATGTTAATCTTTGTCACGGCCCAAATTTTCCACCCTCGAGAGTTACATCGGCTAAGTAAAACAGGAGTGGACTAAGAGAATTATAGACCTCATGATCACTCTTAAATAGCAGAGCTATAATAAAGATAGTATAGTAGCCATATTTTATAATTGCTTTACGATGAAGCCAACTGGAGAGTACCAGCCTCATAAGAAGTCAGTATGAAGCTCCCACCAGATAGTGTATGCATCACAGGTGCAAGTATTATAATAAAGCTTCAAGTTATGGATGTGAATTATACCTATGTGGAAGGAAGGTCATGAAAGGGATACAAGATGTGATGCAAGATTTTAAGGTAAGTAAGGTAAAGGTGAACAACGTACAGGATACTCAAATGTGAAAGGTTGCTAATTGACCATTCTTCGGACAAAAGGCTAGAAATGCTGGGATTCAGTATCCAGGAATGATAGCAGAGTCGTCAATTGCATATCTCCCAACCTATGGTTTTTAAACATCGGGAGATCTAGTTAAGAAAGTAAAGAAGAGTTAGAGATGATGTGATGTCTTGCTTGATGTTCTAAAATAACACAAGGAAATCTATGGTACAAGCAAGTTAAAGGAAGGTTGCAATCTAATGTATGATAGAGTGACAAGGTTTTAGGAATACAAGAATAAGGATAAGAAAGGGGCGAGTGAGAAGGTGACGAGAATGGATAAGTACTCGGGAAATAAGCCCATGAAAACAAGAAGAGAGGATGATTTCTCTATGTTATGCAAGGCTCAGTATAGCTTGCCCATGTAATTTAGATTCTCCAACATCGAACCACCCTATAGGCGACCTACACTTTCGTCCCTAAAGAGTTTTGTATGGAGTCATCTGAATGCTAGAATGGTAGTTATTATTATACGCGAAATCAATGAGCGGAAGATGATTGTCCCAGCCACCTTTGAGGTCTATTACACAAGCTCGTAACATATCCTCTAGTGTTTGAATAACACGCTCAGCTTGTCCGTCTTTCTTGGGATGAAATGTTGTACTAAACTTACTTGAGTCCCCAGTCCTTTTTGGAATAACTTCCAGAAGTTAGCTGTAAATTGAGCTCTTAGGGGGACCGTCAACTTGCCTGCCTGCACCTGCGGGCATGAAATGCAGGCCCCGTGAAATAGGGCAGCAGTACGAAAAATGTAATGAGTATGTAAGGCATGAAAATTAGTACGTAAAAGACATAGATGAAACATGGATTACAGAAACACATCTTTAAATCTGAATAACTTTGTAAATTTTGAAAAGTTTATAATGTCATGCACGTTCCTATAAATGTCATGTCATGCATAGGTATGTGTGTACATAATAGCATCAAGCCACTGAGGGCATCCAATCATATCGTCTTGGTGACTGTGGGCAACATCATCAACATAGACCAACTGATCAGGTGGTGGTGCGTATATAACGCTGTAACCTTTTCCCATATCCCATATACATATATTCACATATATACGTGTATATAGCGCCATCTGGTCATGGATCAATGCACATGTATAAATGAGTGAAATGCATGAAAAATACGTAATAATCTCAATATTCCTTCCGGATAAACTTTTTCAACTTTGTACTATTCTTATACCCATGAATAGAAGATAATAATAATTCTTATGGGGAATCAAGAATATAGACACCTCTACTATTTCTATGAATCGAGTAATTTATGAAAATTGTGTGTTTGCTCGTTTCATCTGTATAATTTTGGACCATGCCAAAAGAAATAAGGGATGACCTAAACATACCTGTTACTTGAATTTTTTGTATGAAATGAAGCTTCTGCTTCTTTGAATTTGAACGAAATTCCTTTCTTGAATTTTATGAAACTCGGATAAAATTGCTTCTTTGAAATTCAATCGAACTTTGGCTAAGGATTTGGACGAAAATGGCTTTTGTTTCACGTTCTTGGTTTCAAACCACAACAGATTATTATTTTGAAGTAAAATTTTACTTCTGCTTGAACATTCTTATCAGCTAAGGTTAATATATTACTCATGATCTATGTTCTGATCCTAAATGGATAAGATTCCAACATAAAGTTACATTTTATCATAAGTGGCCATATAGAATTAAATGACTTATGAGTCATGTTTTAGCCATTGTGGCTTTATACCACGTGGAAGGTGGGTGAATATTATTAATCTTTACCCCTTATTAGTTAACTGGGTAATGTCCCGTTATCCGGTAATTAAACAATTACCCACATAATTAAGAATTGCCCCAAATTACTTAAAATTTTATTTATTTTTAATATAAAGTATATATACTTTATTTTTAATATAAAGTATATATAAAGTATATATACTTTATATATTATACTACCGTAGTCATATGGTACCTTGCATGGTATTAGCTCATAATTATCGGGTTTCATTGCCCGACCCGTATTTTATCCCAAATTGGTCACTTTCAACGAAACTCGTTTTCTTTAATTCATGTACCATTTATGCTTCATGACACTTTTTTATCGCTTGCTATAAATAGCGTAAGTACGTTAACGTCAAGATGATCTCATCCCCGAGTCTACATCAATTAACTGAAGACGAATCTTTTAACGTACGAAAACGCGAGGGAAGGATGTTACATCTCGCGTTTTTGTACGCTAAAAGTTTCGTCTTTAGTTAATTGACATAGACTCGGGGATGAGATCATATTGACACTAACGTATTTACGCTATCAATAACAAGTGATAAATAAGTATTATGAAGGATAAAGGGGTACACGGATTAAAGAAAACGAGTTTCGTTGAAAATGGCCAATTTGGAATAAAATACGGGTCGAGCGATAATACCCAATAATTATGAACTAGTACCATGCAAGGTACCATATGACTGCAGTAGTATAATATATAAAGTATATATGAAGTATATTAAAAATAAATAAAATATTAAGTAATTTGGGGCAATTTTTAAATTATGCGGGTAATTGGTTAATTACCGGGTAACGGAATATTACCCAGTTAACGAATAAGTGGATAAAGATTACTAATCTTCAGTCACTCTCCACGTGGCACAAAGCCACCAATTTAAAGGATGACTCGTAACAATAGTAAATAGGTGTCTACACCTAAGGAAAATAAAGTCTAATTATCAAGATAAGACTTAAAAGTCTTATCTCCTTGTAGGAATCTGAACAAACCTTCAAATGTGATATAACAATTTATCCATTCAAAAGTTATAAACAGAAACAACTTTAACAAAGACTTCAAAGGTTGGAACAAAACATTTAGATTGCATCTCATTTTGTCTTTGGTCTTAAAGCCAAAAATGCTAGAAGCGGAATGTCTATGGGTATGACATGGCTTAGTCATGTCTTTGTGCAGCTATATTTCTATTAGAGGTCTGTAGACAGTATGTCTAGTTGGGTTGTATATGGCCTTGTCGGCTTTCAGTTATTAGATGTATAGTTGTCTATAACAACCTTGCCAGCTCGCCCTCTGTATTCTGCATATATATGTACGTATGCCTTGTTGGCAGGTCTCCTTCATGTATGTTATCTTTATAATTCAGCAGATGTTATACAGGTTTATATCCTAGATGTATGCTTAGGTGTATTTGACAGGTAGGACTCAGGCACCCATCATGGGGTGAGAGGAGTTCTGACCGCACCAAGGCCCTTAGTTTCATTATTACAACCCATTAATCAGGGTATGAGGGGAGTAGCGCATGGATTGGCACAGCCGGGTTTCCCTCGGGCTCAAAACTATGTCAAGGTATTTGCGGATACTAGCTCTTCTAAGGTTCCATATAGTCCACAGTCTTGGGAGTCCGTCAATCAAGGTTCATCGGTGTATGTTATGGGATACGCAGAGGAAGAAGATAGTAGTCGGGCCAAGAGGAGGAACGTAACTAATAAGGGCATTAAGGTTCTGCTTTGAAGTATGTCCGATTGGGGTTCTTATATAGGACGAGGCAAGGACCCTCTACTTTAGACTTCCTCCCAGTGTCAGTTTTTGGTTGATTAGTTCCACCTCTTCTTGGAATATTACCAACTCAGGGTTATAAATGTGTTAGGTTGTTTTATGAGGACGTAGGGAGCCCCATCCCGACTTGTATATAGTATGGTTATGCCTAATTAGAGGTTTTGAGGACATTATCCTATATATAGTTTTGGGTATGACATGTCTATGACCTAGTCAACCCCTATGTATATAAACGTTTTTGTAAATTAGTTATCCAAGTTATGTTTTAATATTGTTACCTATATATATGGATGTGGCCCGAAATGGCCCGTGATAGGTTTGATAATAAACAAGGATAAGATATGTGGTGTTCGGTTGGGTAGGAATTGATATTATAATAGGTATGGATTGATTGGCGTTTTGTTATGCTAACATCAAGTGTAGATCAAAGATGGTTTGATTTCAGTTTCTAGGAGAGCTTGTTTTGGAATGGAAAAGTAATACCGCATCGCCAAGAGGTAAATTTATCTCCTATCTCAAGGCAAGACAGATAATTAGAAAGGAATATATTTATCACTAAGTTCGGGCTTGGGATGTGGAAGTAGAGTTATCAACCATTCAGTTCTTTCTTGTAGTTAATGAGTTTCCCGATGTTTTTTCCGATAAGCTTCCGGGTCTTCTGCCAGAGCGAGAAATGAGTTTGTCATTCATCTACTACTACTACTTCTACTAGATATTCATCCAATATCTATCCCCCCTATATAATGGCCCCTACAGAGCTGAACGAGTTAAAGGAACAACTAAGGGGCTTGCTTGGAAAAAGGTTTTATCAGATCTAGTACGTCACCGTGGGGAGCACCTGTGTTATTTGTGGGAAAGGAGGATGATTCCTTACGAATGTGTATTTATTATAGGCAGTTGAATAAGTACCTGCTCCCGAGGATTGAGGATTTATTTGATCAGTTACAAGGTGCCAAGTATTTTTAAAAGATATACTTGAGGACCGGGTACCATCAGCTAAGGGTTAAAGAGAAAGATATCCCGAAGATAATATTCAGGACCGGACACGGGCCCCTTTTTAAGATCTGTTCGTAATCATATTTATCGGAGATATATATTGGTATATTCTCGATCAGAGGCTAAGCATGCAGATCACTTATGTAATGTGCTCAGAGTTCTACAAAAAGGGATGTTGTATGCAAAATTCTCTAAATATGAATTCTGGTTGAACTCAGTAGCTCTCCTTGGGCATATCATTTCGGGTGAAGGGATTAGGAGGGATACTCAAAAGAGTGAGGCATTAATGACTTGGCCTAGACCCACAACACCGACGGAGGTTCGTAGCTTCTCCATTTGGCAGGTTATTATAGGAAACTTGTAATGGAATTTTCTTCTCCTCTAAGCACCTTCGACCAAAAAAGTATGTGGTGTCTCGCTTAATGTTCCGGAATAACATAAAGAAATTTATGATGCAAGTAGGTTGAAGAAAGGTTGCGAATAAGTATAAGTAGATATGTGTAGGTCGCAAAGCTAAAGTATGGTAGAGCGACAAGATTTTAGGGAGACAGGAGGAAGGATAAGAAAAGACGAGTTAAAAGGTAATAAGAATAGATAAATCCTTGGGAAAAAGTTAAAAAGAGAGCTGATGGTTTCTCTAAGTTATAGAAGGCTCAGTACAGCCCGAATGAACTCAAAGGAGTCTCAGACTAGTAACATTTAGAATAGATATAATGTTGCCCTAATAGTGGGATACGGGCGTAATTGTGATGGATAAAGGATGAAGTTTGGGCCTCCGAAGAGGGGAATTTCCTGAATTGTAAAATATTAGGATACCCATGTAAGTTAATTTAGAAGGGAACTAAGTTTCAATGGACCAATCCTTGCAAACAAAATTTTCGGGCATTGAAGGACAGATTAACTTCAGCACCGGTTCTACCACTCCCAGAAGGGATCAATGGTTATGTTATCTATTGTGATGCTTCGGGCATTGGATTGAGTCGTGTGCTGATACAACATGGTAAGGTTATGGGTTATGCTTCTATACAACTAAGAAAAACATGAGAAGAACTTCTCGACCCACGATTTAGAGTTAGCTACGGTGATTCATGCACTAAAAATGTGGAGGCACTACTTTATGGCATTTATGTTGATATCTATATAGATCATAAGAGCCTCCAGTACATCTTCAAGCAAAAGTAATTGAATCTACGTCAAAGGAACTGGTTGCAGCTACTTAAAAACTATGATGTTGATATTTTATACCATCCGAGGAAGGCGAACATAGTAGCCGACGCCCTCAGCCATAGATCTATGGGTAGCCTATCGTACTTATAGCCAGAAAAGAGGGAAATATCCAATAAGGTTCATCAGCTAGCTAGTCTTGGAGTTCGGTTACTAGACTCAGATGATAATAGAATTAATCTTAAGTATACGGCAATATCCTCTTTAGTAACTGAGGTAAAGGAATGCCAATACGAGGATCCTATGTTAGTTCATTATAGAGATACCACCCTTCAGAAGGAGAAGATTCCATTTAAAATTACAGAAGATGGGGTCCTCAGATATCGAGGACGATTATGTGTGTCTAATACTGCAGGGCTGCATCGGCAGGTTATGGTAGAAACTCACCATTCTTGTTATTCTATCCATCTTGGAGCGACAACGATGTATCATGACATCAGGGAAGTGTATTGGTGGGACAAAAAAAATGATATAGCAGAATTTGTTGCCCAGTGTCCTAACTATCAGCAGGTTAAGATTGAGCATCAAAAACACAGTTGATTATTGCGGGCTATGGAGATTCGGACTTGGAAATGAGAAGTAATCAATATGGATTTCATCGTAGGCTTACCTCGTACCAAGCGTAAGTTCGATTCGATATGGGTGATTGTCAATAGGCTTACAAAGTCAGCCTATTTTCTGCTCGTTAGGACTACATATTCCTTATAGGATTATGCAAGACTTTATATTAAGGAAATAGTACGACTGCATGGTGTCCTTGTATCAATTATCTCGGATAGAGGAGCTTAATTTATAGCTAACTTCTGGAAGTCCTTCAAAAAAGGATTGGGGACTCAAGTAAGTCTTAGTACAACATTTCATCTCCAGACAGACAGACAAGTTGAGCGT
Source organism: Nicotiana sylvestris (assembly GCF_000393655.2). Classification (NCBI taxonomy): domain Eukaryota; kingdom Viridiplantae; phylum Streptophyta; class Magnoliopsida; order Solanales; family Solanaceae; genus Nicotiana; species Nicotiana sylvestris. Next base: position 54,872,238 of record NC_091066.1, on the reverse strand, counting down.
ACTATTCAAACACTAGAGGATATGTTACGAGCTTGTATAATAGACTTCAAAGGTAGCTGGGACGATCATCTTCTGCTTATTGAGTTCGCGTATAATAATAGCTACCATTCCAGAATTCAGATGGTTCCATGTGAAGCTCTTTACAGAAAGAAGTGTAGGTCACCTATAAGTTGGTTCGATGTTGGAGAATCTAAATTACATGGGCCAGACCTGGTTCAACAAGCCATAGAAAAGGTAAATCTTATCTGGGATTGACTATTTCGTCAGAAGTCATATTCTAACGTGCAACAATGAGAGTTAGAGTTCAGGGTGGATGACTGGGTATTCTCAAAGGTGTCACCTATGAAGGGTGTGATGATGTTTGTCAATAAAGGCAAACTTAGCCCAGGGTATATTGGGCCTTATATGATCATACAGAGAGTGGGTCAAGTAACTTATGAGTTAGAATTACCCTCATAATTAGAGTTTGTCCATCCGATTTTTTACATATCTATGTTATGAAAGTGCATTGGAAATCCTACCAGAGTAGTTCACACGAATGATGTACAAATTACAGAAAACTTATCATACAAGGAAATTTCGGTTGTCATCCTAGACCGACAAATCCGTAAGCTACAAAATAAGGAGGTAGCCTCCGTAAAAGTACTTTGGAGTAACAACAAAGTGGAAGAAATGACTTGGGAGGCCGAAGAAGACATGAAGTCTAGATATCCCTACTTATTTCCTCCTCCAGAGAAGGTTTCGACTGAGACATCATAACCATAAGGTACGTGTATAAATTCTTGTGTTAGTTATTATCGTTGGTCATGTGAGGCCATTGTCTTTATTCATAATTATGATCCTGTATGGAGTTGGGTTATTAAGATTCTACAGGGAGAGTTGGTAGTGGTGTTGTTAAAAAGGCGATCCTGCCAAAGTTATATAGATCTCGAGGAGTTGAACATTTGAGGACGAATGTTGCTAATGGGGAGAAAGATGTTACATCTCGCATTTTCGTATACTAAAAGTTTCATCTTCAGTTAATTGGCATAGACTCGGGGATGAGATAATCTTAACGTTAACATATTTACATTATCTATAACAAGTGATAAATAATTATTATGAAGGATAAAGGGGTCCCCGGATTAAAGAAAATGAATTTTGTTGAAAGTGGCCAATTTGTAATAAAATATGGATCGAGCGATAATACCCAATAATTATGAACAAGTACCGTGCAAGGTACCATATGACCACGGTAGTATAATATATAAAGTATATTAAAAATAAATAGAATTTTAAGTAATTCGGGACAATTTTTAAATTATACAGGTAATTGATTAATTACCGGGTAACGGGAGATTAACCAGTTAACTAATAAATATGTAAAGAATACTAATCTTCACCCACTGTCCACGTGGCATAGGGCCACCAATTTAAAGGATAACTCATAACAATGGTAAATAGGTGTCTACACCTAAGGAAATTAAAGTCTAATTATGAAGATAAGAATTAAAAGTCTTATCTCCTTGTAGGAATCTGAACAAACCTTGTGATATAACAATTTATCCATTCAAAAGTTACAAACAGAAACAACTTCAACAAAGACTTCAAACGTTAGAACAAAACATTTAGATTGCATCTCATTTTGTCTTTGGTCTTAAAGCCAGAAACGCTAGAAGCAGAAGGTCCTCCTTTTTTTTTTGGCATGGTCCATATAATACTGAAGAAACGAGAAAACACACAGTTTTCATAAATTACTCTATTCATAGAAATAGTAGGGGTGTCTATATTCTTGATTCCCCACAAAAATTATTATTATTTTCTGTTCATGGGTCTCAGAATAATACGCAGTTGAAAAAGTTTATCCGGAAGGAATGTTGAGATCATTACGTATTTTTCATGCATTTCACTCATTTATACATGTGCATTGACCCATGAAAAGATGGCGTAATATACGCGTATATATGTATATGGGATATGGGAAAAGGTTACAGCGTTATATACGCACCACCACCTGATTAGCTGGTATATGTTGATTATGTTGCTCATAGTGGCCGAGACGATATGATGGCAAGCCCTCAGTGGCTTGATGATATTATTACACTCATACCTATGCATGAAACGACATTTATATGCACGTGTATGACATTATAAACGTTTCAGAATTTATAAAGATATTCATATTTAAATATGTGTTTCTTTATTCCATGTTTCATCTATGTCTTTTACGTACTAATTTTCATACCTTACATACTCAGTACATTTTTCGTACTGATGCCCTATTTCACGGGGCCTGCGTTTCATGCCCGCGGATGCAGGTATGCAAGCTAATGGTCCCCCTTCTTAGGATCCTTGATCACCGATAGTTGGCGTGCTCCACTTGATCCGGAGCTGCTTTTGATTTTGGTGCGATATGTTTATATATATATATATATATATATATATATATATATATATATATATATATAACGTGGCTCAGTCCCGTCTTTGTACAGTTATGTTTCTATTAGAGGTCTGTCGACAGTATGTCTAGTTGGGTTGTATGTGGCCTTGTCGACTTTCAGTTATTGGATTTATAGTTGTCTATAACAGCCTTGCCGGCTCGCCCCCTGTATTCTGCATATATACGTACATATGCCTTGTTGGCAGGTCTCCTTTATATATGTTATGTTTGCAATTCCGCAGATGTTATACAGGTTCATATCCTAGACGTATGCTTAGGGGAGTTTGACAGGTAGGACTCAGGCACCCATCGTGGCCCATTGGTTTGGGTCGTGACAAAAGACGTAAAATACTACGCCGCGCAGTATTATGTCGATGTTATGCTCTACAGTAATATATTACGATGATGCTACCCTCTGCAGTAATATATTACGATGACATTATGCCTTGTAGTATTACATTACGATGATGTTACGCTTCGCAGTATTAAGTAACGACAGTATTGCACCCAGCAGTATTACATTACGGTGATGTCACGCTTTCCAGTATTAAGTTAGGACGATGTTGCACCCTGAAGTATTGTACGTTGAATTTGTCGTAAGATAATTGACATCAGTCCAAGTAAAAGATTATTTAGAGATTATAAGGATTATGCTATTTCACAAGTGATTAGTAAATTCTTGAAGGTGAAAGGGGGAGCAAGTCAAAGAAAATGAATTTTATCCAAGTTTGGCATTTTGGGGTAAAATACGGCCCGAGCTAAAATATTTGGTATTTATGGACTAGTACCATACAAGGTACTACATGGCCATAATAGTAAGGTGTATAATGTTAAAAGTAAGTAATATTTTAAGTAATTTGAAATAATTCCTAATTGTGAGGATAATTGGGTAATTGTGGATTTTTAAGTGGGAGATTAATTTGTAAATAGATTTTTTTGGATAAGTCTTGAACGGGACAACTCCCCCCCCCCCAATGTGGCAGCCCCTAAGATCAATCATGTGACTCTTAAAATCACATAAAAGATGGCAAAATATGGAGTAGTGTTTGGCCAACTAAGCCATAAAATAGGGCCCATTTCCAAAAGCTTAAGAATGTCATTCTAAATCATTTTTGAATCTCTACAATGAGAAAGGAACTTCAGCAACTCATTAGAAACATTACTTCTCAAAGTCACTTTCTAATCCAAGATTTTCATTCCAAATAGCAACATTGTTGTTAAGTTCTTAAGGAAAGGCCAAGATTTTCTTTGCATAGCTACGTGATTGCTTCGAGCTTTTCATATGACTTGTTCCGTATGTTGTCGCAATTAATGTGTGTTAAAGGAATTTTCAAGAGAATCGGTTCAGGTATGTTAAGGCTATCACTTCTTTCTTTTCTGCATGATCCATACGATACGAATGAAACGTGCAAATGCACAAATTCCATAAATTACTCTATTCATAGAAGTATTAGAAATATCTATGTTCTTGAATTTCCATGTGTCATAATATTTTATCATCTGCTCATGGGTCTCAGAAAAATACGAAAGTTGAAAAGAGTTTACTTTATGATATTACTTAAAGGTAAAATGGTCTTATGACATTTTGAAAGATTTTGTTAACGTAATTTTCATGCGTTGCATTCATGTATATTGACCCATGACCAGATGGTGTTATATATATATATATATATATATATATATATATATATGAGATATGGGAAAGGTTATGGCGTTATATACGCACCACTACCTGATCAGCTAGTATACGTTGATGATTTTGCCTATAGTGGCCAAGATGATATGATAGGATGCCCCAGAGTCTGATGAAGTTATCAAACATGTACCTATGTACTACATGACATTCATATGCATATGCATGATACTATAATTATTTTATGGTTTACAAAGTTTTCAGACTTACAAGTGGTGTCATTTACTCTATATTTCCTCCACGTCTGTTATGTGCTTATTTATGTACCTTACCTACTCAGTACATTATTCGTACGGACGTCCCTTTTGCTTGGGGATGCTGAATTTCATGCTCGTAGGTCCCGATAGATAGGTCGAGATCCCTCCAAGTAGGCTATCAGCTCAGCGGAAGATGTTGGTGCACTCAATTTGCTTCGGAGTTACTTGTACTCTCAGAGATCCCGACCTTTATGACGTTTTTGTACTCTCAGAGGCTTGTAGACATATGTCATGTATGTGAAAGATTGTACGGCCTTGTCGGCCTATGTTTTAAGTTTATAAATGATCATGTTGGCCTATTAGGCCCTTATGTCACGTGTATATGATGATGTAATAAGAAAGAATACGTTATGTTGGTACTCGGTTGAGTAAGGTACTGGGTGCCCATCGCGACTCATCAATTTGGGTCGTGACGACTTAGTCTCTCTTTCTCAAGTAGAGACTAAGTCATAAAGACATGAATTAGTGTTTGCAACCACTAATTCTATAGTTCTAGCAAGAATTAGGCTAAATATCACTAACCCGTACACGTTCAAGCCCTAAAATCCAATACTCATCAGATACTCACACTAGGGTTGGGTTATAACCCTAGATATGGGTTTAGCTACTCATGGAAATAACAGAAATTGAGGATAAAAAGAAGATAAAATTCATAATGCTAAATTAAAATATAAAAATATAATGTCAAAAGATGAATCTAGTACAAAATTTCGAAAAACATTAAAGTCAGTCGTCTCAGGTGCTCCTCTAATACATAACATAACCTAAAAAATTCAAAAAGATCTATTTATACTAAGATGAAATTTCCGGATGAAATACCCCTGCGGAGATTGTGCGGTCGCGTAATTCTGACCGCGATCAGCGTTCACCAAATCTGGATCTAGGTTGAGATGAGTTTTGCGGGCCACATAATTTCAATCGCAGTCGCGTAATGGACTTCTGAGGCTGCGTAATTCTGACGCAGACCGCACTTCCTTCTTTATCTCAAGTTGTGAGCTCTCTGAACTTCATGCACCGCGGTCCATATAATTTCATTCGCGGTCGCCGGGAGGCTTTCACGGCCGCACATTTCTGGCATGGACCTCGCTTGTCATTTGGCCTGAAAATACAACTTTCTGAATCTCCCTTTCACGGACCGCATATTTCTGATCGCGGCCAGGTTGTGGATTCCGCGGCCGCATAATATTTGTGTGGTCCACATTTCAGATCTCTTGGCCTAGTCTTGGTTTTTGTTCAAGTTTTGACTCTTTTATGAGTTGATTATAACTCCTTTTGCTTATTTTGAACAATTCCTGCAAGCAAGCATATTACATTAGTTTCTGGGAATACCTTCACACATTTTCGACTCAAAACACAAGTAAAAGAGAGCAAATAATATGTTAAAATCTATACTTATCAACTCCCCCAAACTTAAGTTTTTGCTTGTCCTCAAGCAAATAAGGTAATTCCCACCTCCACTAAAACAGAAGGATATTTTAGCAGCCCTAAGGTGAATAAATCATGCATCAATTGGGACTAACAATTACCCTCAATACAAATGAATTACCAACAACATAATGCTTTGTCCTTTTGGGTACCATAGTTTTATTGTGACACTAGAGCATCAAGAGTTGACTTAATTTTGCCAAGGAAGCTTGCTCTATTATTTAGGTCATTGTGGAACCCAAATTCCTTCTCCTCTACTCACCATAAGCAGATCTCACTTTAGAATTGTAACACTCAAAACAAGGATTGTGAAGAAGTACGCTCATCTCATTCAAAGGAATTTCACAAGACCAGCTCTAAGCACCATAAGCTTGCCTCTTATATAAATCACCACTAATTTAAGCTCACTCAACTCGAAAACATATAGGGCTTTTGTGGGAATGTAATGAAGGTTTTTGGATATAGGTAGGATTTATCGGCATATGAAGGTTTCATCTTTCCTTAAGCACTCCATTTTCTCATTTCGGCTCATACTTTCTTGACTCTTTGAGCCATTTTCTTCTTCCTTAGGGAACTAGAGAGACACATTGTCACTCTTTCTTGCTCATGATAATAATTTTTCTCCTTTTCTAATCATTCCATGTCTTTCATCATTGCTTTCTTTAAATCCCTTCACTTTTCTATCTTATTCACTTTTTTTTTGACATATTTCTTTTTGGCTTTTCTTTTTTTTTCTTTTTGCCATCCCTTTTCTTCATTTATTTTTGTTCTTTTTACCTTCTATCACTTTCACATTCCTTGTCTCTCCCCGAAACTTATGCTTTTTCCGCTTGTTTATCAAGAATTCTAAGGAAAAATCGAGTGCCAAGAGAGGGTCATCATAGAATGGATAAAGGCTTGTAAAGTGGTTATTGAAAGGAAAAGGGCTTCAGCTCAAAGGGGTTGACTAGGGATATCATATTGGTAGTCTACGGAAGCTTTCAAGTTTCAAATTGGATCAAGGAGAGCCTACAATCCTTTCTCAAGTCAAGATATACTTAGAATGTCGCCTAGACAAACATTCAGGGCAAGTTTTAGACTTATTGGCACAAAACTTGGACTTGCAATTCAATACCTCACCTCTCAAGCTGCTGGATTGTTATAGAGACAGAGTCGAGGGCCCACAACAACCCTAGCTAATATCGAACATCACAATGGCTCAAAGAAACCACTCGATGATTGTTTTAGTCAATACAAGAGTCCAAAGGTCACAACTAGAACTATCCTTTACCAATCAACTTGTTTATAACTATAAGGTCGAAGGTAAATGTGTTCATACCAAGTGAAGCCTTATTGAGAAACTTATATTCATTAATATTATTTACACCAAAACATAAAAAATGGATTCAATCCCTTAAGAAGGTTGTCTCCATCGTTGGGAAGAGACAACCGGTTCACACAACATCCACCTTTGGAAAAAACCGTGACATTAAGAAAATCAAAGTCTTATTGTTCATAATAAATGTAAAAGAAGAAGCTAACAACTTAAAAAGAAGCTACTAAAGGAAATAAGAAGCTACACTAATAAGGGAAAGTAACGAAAGAAGTTATGAAGTAAACTATGGAAATTAAACTGAATTTATACAAACTTTAAGTAAAGCGATATATACATAAATGGAATTGAATATATATATTAAATGATAAAAATATATACATACTAAATGTGAAAATGACTAATATATACATACCAAAAGTAAAAATAATGAATAAATACATACCAAAAGTGAAAATATAGATAAGTAAAGATAAAGAAAAATAGTGTACTGGTTATTACATACCAAATGTCATAAATCAAGATGGACCACCCCCCAAATGAAAAGATGGCATTGTCCTCAATGATAATAATCAAATAAGAATAGGGAAAATGGGTTAGAGATTGTCCTCAATGATAATAATCAAATAAGAATAGGGAAAATAGGGTAGAGATAAGAAAACTCCCTATGTGGTCTCTGTCTGCATCGAGTCCTCAACCTAAATATTGTTCTCAGCATCTTCTAACAATATCTCCTCATCCTCTGACTAGGGGACTACAGGGTTGCTGAGCATCTGAATCAGCTCCTCAGCAGTGTGTGATGTTGTAGCTGGCTCCTCGGACTGGCCGGCTGATGCCCCTGGTGCCTCATGCTCTGCTACATCTGGTGCTGGGACTATATCATCCATGAGAAGGTACATAGGCAAATCACTCGCATGTGCAATCTTCTCCACCTCCTTAGCCAACTTCCCGGCCGATTCCTTTTAAGTCTTTTTTAGCCTTCTCACCTGCTTCCCCAAACTCCTTGATCACCTTCCCATGTGCTTCAAAAGACTCCCTGATCTTCTTCTGGTCATCCAAAATCTTCTTCTGATTGTCTAGAATCTTCATCAATGAGTCCTCCACTGATGAAGGTACCTGAAGCTCTGTTGGGACTAAAGTCTGTGCTGCCACTACACTGGATATGGCAGACAACATTGTGGTAGCTGTTGAGACTGGACAATGTCTGGGAAACCCTCAGTACAGTCTGAGGGTAGGTAGAAGATGAAGTCACTAACAATGGCACTGAAAATGGAAGAGGCATGGCTACTGTATGAGGCGAAATCAGAGGGTCCAATTTCTTGCTGTTAATTCGTTTCAGTAGAACACCTCGAGGCCTTGAGGTTGCGAAGCTGTGACCAATTTCCCTCCCTCGAAGCTCATCGAGGCCCGGCCTAAAGGGAATATTGCTCGAGGCTAGAGTAAAAATGAGGAATTCCCAAGGCACGCAGCTAAGTCTTACAAATTCGTCCTGCCCGGAACCTGTATCAAGGTGTCACGTCTAGCCATCACATCTCCATACCTTTACCATTAATACATTTTGTACTATGTTGGGATTCACCTTCTATATAAAGGGGATCCTTACCATTTTGTAGGAGGGTTGTTGTTTCTACATCTATTCTATACGAGATAAATAATAACTTTTTCTCTCTTTTTTCTCTCTAACATATTCTCCCGACACTATCGCTCTTACTTATTACTTTTATACTTGTTCTTCATTTATTGCTAGTCACTGGCCATAAAGAGCCTCCCTTAATTATATCCTAACTGTTAGACCTTTCCATATTATCCCCGATAGCCCGAGTCCGAGCCCAGGCATCGACCTCGAGGCCCCCCATCGGTTAGTCCGAGGCCGAAATAGCTAACCCCTCGGTTTGGTTATAACTCGACTTTAGTTTGGATTTTCTCTTTAAACTTCACATACCTAGCATCAATTGCATAACAACTAGCATAAAAATAGATCACGTATTTTTAGAGTTCCATCAAAAAATTTAATTGTTATTACCAATTTCACGGTAAACCGTTTGGTGCCCACCATAGGCTAAAAATAATAGTGATTATTTTCTTGCTGGTTTCGTTACACAACGCAAGTTATCTTTCACACTTTTCTTGTCCAAGATCTTCGATTTCAAGTCAAAATATCTGGCTCGGTGAACAGAGTTGAGAACGACAACTTTGAAAACCATGGAGAAAACGGTGTGGCTATTCCAATTGTTGTCACGCCACCATAGAACCCAGATAACGCACCTAGACCAATTCCAGCAGACGCGGGTTTGCAAAACGCACAGCAGGTCGACGAAAACCTCACACACCGAGAGGAGCATACAACATGGCGACCAACAGGAAGACCAAAAAACCCCGGCTCGGGAAGGACGGGAAGTTAGCCTTCATGTTATTTTTGAAATATTGCAGGCACAACTGCTGGCTATCACTCAGCTGCAAAGCCACTCGAAGACTCCCAGCACAGTAGCACCGAAAGCTACTCCCCCGACCGAACAGGTATCGGAGAGATCGAGCAACAACGGATCGGTAGCCGATCCTGCCATCATAAAAATGCTTGAGGACCTCACCAAAAGGATCGAGTCAGGCGAGAAAATAATAGCAGCTAACGACAAGAAGGTCGGAACCTATAACTTCAGGATTGACCAAATCCTGGGAGCACCCCCGGTCCTTTGAGGTGTAGATTTGAAGAAGTTCGTGCAACGGACATTCGCAGAGGAAGCAGTTTTGAAACCCATTCCAAAAACAATAGGACCTCAGATCCCAACAAATATGTCACTACCTATACGTGCGCAGTAAAGGGCAACGACATAAAAAATGATGAGATCGAGTCCATCTTACTGAAGAAGTTCGGAGAAACACCCTCGAAGGGGGCCATGATGTGGTATCACAACCTAGCTCCCAACTCCATAGACTCATTTACTATGCTAGCGGACTCCTTCATAAATGTACACGCCGGTGCCATCAAAGTGGCAACAAGGAAGTCCGACGTATTTAAGATCAAGCAGAGGGAGAATGAAATGCCGCGGGAATTCGTATCTCGCTTCCAAACGGAACGAATGGAATTGCCCCCGGTCTCCGACGACTGGATGATGCAGGCTTTCACTCAATGCCTGAATGAATGAAGCTTAGTGGCCTCAATGCAGCTGAAAGAGAATCTAATCGAGTATCCCGTCATAACCTGGTCGGACGTCCACAACCGGTATCAGTCAAATATCATGGTCGAGGTTGACCAAATAGGAGCCCACCCCCCCCCCCCCGAGCTCAATATATTCAAGCAGACTCCTGATGAACGAGTCAAAATCGAATAGAGAGAGGTATCAGTCGTGCCCCAAAGATAGGAAGAATGCCCCGAGACGCAACCCGCCTCGCAATAATTGATTTGTGAATCGGGGATAGAACCCTTAGGGACTCATCAATAGAGCCGGATTCGACAGGGACACGGGGACACGGGGCCAACAGGGGCACCTCGCCTATTGGAATACAACTTTAGCGTCGATGTATCGTACATCGTGTTTTCCATCAGTAAAATCAGGGACGCCAAATGGCCCAGGCCTATTCAGCCGGATCCTTCCTAGAGGAATCACAACTTAGTATGTGAACCTCATAATAAGCACGGCCATAGGACCGAAGATTGACACTAGCTCCGAGAGGAAATAGCCAGGCAATTGAATAAAGGTCACCTCCGAGAATTTTTGAGCGATTAGGCTGAAATTCAGTTTCAAGAAAGAGAGGCAGCAAAGAAGAACAAAGCAAATGAGCTACAACATTTTATCCACATAATATTGGGGGGCGTCGACACTCCCCAAGAACCCGTGATGAGAAGGACAAAAATAACCATCACTAGAGAAAAGCGAACCCGGGGATATGTACCAGAAGATGCCCTCACATTCGACCAGGAGGACTCCGAAACCTCATCCCAACCTCACAACGATGCACTGGTAACCTCTTAACTCGTTAATTCATTTCAAGTAAAACATGTGCTCGTGGATCCAGGTAGCTCGGCCAACACTATCAGGTCGAGGGTAATAGAGCAGCTCGGACTACTAGATCAAATTTTGCCCGCCTCTCGAGTCCTTAACGGATTCAACATGGCGATTGAAACAACAAAAGGAGAGATCACTCTCCCAGTCAGCATGGCCAGCATGACCCAAAATGTCAAATTCCATGTCATTGAAGGAGACATGAGATACAATGCCATATTCGGGAAACCGTGGATACACTGCATGAGAGCGGTACCATCCACCCTCCACCAAATGATGAAATTCCCGACAGAGGATGGGGTTAAAACCATCTATGGGGAACAACACGGGGTAATGGAAGTGTTCGCGGTACGTGACATAGAGCCGACACCAATATCTCCATTCTCAAAAGAGCCAAAGGATAATCAAACTACGTCTTCGGCTAAGCCCGATTAAACAAAATGGAGGACCATACCGAGTCCTCGCTACGAACAATAGGGACACATCAGACCTCGAAACATCGTCGGCGCATCCCACGATAAGGTAAGACCACCTCCCTTTTTTTATTATTTTACACTAACCCATATGCAGGCGCCCGATCAGGGCAGTCAAAAGAGATAACCTAACCCGAAGATATCAAGGCCTTAAAAGCATCCGTTGCACTCTTTTCCTTCGGCCAACCTTTTGTCCTATAGAGGAATTCACCGGCAAGGTTTTTGACGAGGCAATACCTACATGCTACTTAAGGGGGATCCAACAAGTATTCAAGGCTTCTTTTGCAATCAACCCCGAACACTGGAGGGAATACTCGCAAAAAGTCATCTATTCGGAAAAACCAAGGAACGCCGAGCAAGGTTCCAGTAGGAAATAATGTACTTGGCCAAAGGGTTAAATGAACCGTGTCCGTAAAAGCCGGACCCACGGCAACAAAACGACATGTACTTGTGCCAAGCAATCAAATAATGTCTTTTGCAAAAGCATCTCATACTCCAAAGGAAACTCAACATTGTCACAGCAAGGATCCCTCCACCGAGGATGCCCTGAAATACTTAGAGACTGGCGACATCAACTCGGCACCCGCATGACCTCAGGGTCGGAACCCCAAACTCATAATCCCTCAATGAGGCAGCACAAAAATCACGAAACATCTCTAGGAAAGAAAAACATCCCGAATACTCGGAGACTGGCGCCATGACCTCAGGGTCAGAATCTCCAAAATCGTAAGCCCTTAATGAGGTTATTCCGAGCTTGCAAGTAATAGTTCCCAAGCCTAAACAAACCTAATGACTTAGAGACTACTGCCAATCGCCATTCATTAAAAAACCAAGGTCGTAAGACCCTGAGCGGGCAGATTTAGTCTCGTAAAACATGTACCGAGTATCAACAACACCAATTGTAAGACCTCAAGGAAGGCATGAATCATACTCGTACTGATTATCAACAACACAAATTGTAAGACCTCAAGCTAGGCATGAATCATACTTGTACCAAGTATCAACGAAAACTGTAAGACCTCAATCAAGGCATAAATCATACTCATACCGAGTATCAACAACACAAACTGTAAGACCTCAAGCCAGGCATGAATCATACTTGTACCAAGTATCAACGAAAACTGTAATACCTCAAGCAAGGCATGAATCATACTTGTACCAAGTATCAACAAAACTATAAGACCTCAAAAAACATGAAAATTTTGTAAGACCTTACTACAGGCATAAACTCAATCCCAAAGTTTAGGCTATATATCACATTTGTAAGACGCTCGAAAGGGCATACCCTCAATATAGATGCTTAAACTACTACACTCGAGACCAAACTGGCTCATGCCAAACACAAATGACTACATTCATACGGCTGTACATGCCGAATTAACACGACTCGGGGATGCCCGACCGTCACTACAAAATTATAGGCCATTACTTCGAATCTACTTCGAAAATAACCAGCTAAACAGGCTACCTTCGACAGGTAAAAGAGCTTCGACCATATCAGCTCCAAATCACAAGGCTTGGAGCCATTCAACCTACGAGCCAAACCTTCCCAGGTGCTCGAACATCGCCACAAACGACTTGAAATCGAGGTTCTTCCCGAACAGACGATGGGTCAGGCAAAATCATTTTAAAAGTCCTTAACGAAAGGAAAATAAAGCCTACATAAAAGGTCGCAACAACCAAAAGCGTAAGAGCCATTGTTGCCAGCCTAATTAGCCCCAGGTCCACACACACTAAAAGGTCACAACGATCAAAAGCGTAATAGCCATTGTCACCAACTTAAAATTTGAAAGCTTGAGGGTCAAAATGAGCTCGAGTGGTAACCCAATTCGGAGACTGGACCCAAAATAGTTTACTATACATGCCTAAGGGCAAAGTGTAAGATCCATTGTTGCCAGCTTAATGAGCCTCAGGGCCGCGCATATAAAAGGTCATTTCGACCCAAGGTGTGAGAGCCATTGTCGCCAGCCCATGCAAACACAAAAGCTTGAGAGTCGAATGATCTAGAGTCGAAGCTCGATTTGGAGAATAAACACAAAATAGTTGAGTAAAAGCATGAGATCTCTAACGCCAGCTTACACTAAAAGTCACATCGACCGAGAGCGTAAGAGCCCCCAGGCCTACCTAATAAGCCCCAGGGTCATATCACGAATCTAAGGATTCTAACCAACTCTGAAACTAGTCCCCACCTGGAAAGAAGAGAAAGAGAAAGGGGTACAGAAAAGATAATGTTACAAGTTTTCTTTTACTTACATACGTGAAAAAGTGCACCATCCATCTACAAACATGCTCTAAAGATATCATATATAAAATGGCAAAGTCTATGCCCCGCCACTAAGGGATATGGCCTATCAGCCTCATCTTCACTCTTCTCAGCATCGGACAGGAGTGACCGAGAACCACGCTCGTCTGCCATCGCTCGTGCCAACTCTTTCAGGAGAACAAAACCCCTAGCACCGATCTCCTCGAGAACCCTTCTTTGGGATCTGTAATGAGCATATTCTTTGATCCTCTCTTCACAATCGAGGACCCTCTTCAACTCGGCTTGGGCATCGGTAGCATCCTTCAAATAAATTGCCATCTCCTGATCAGCCTTAGTCCGACTGAGTGCTACTTCGGTCCGAGCATCAATGATCTCACCTCTGACCATCTAAAGTTCGGATTCGAGCTTCGGGATCATATCCGCTTAAGCTAAAGTGTTATCACGAGCCAAGCGGAGTTGGACCTTGAAGGCAGGAATTTTAGCGAAGGCACCTTTCTCCTCTGAAGCTTGAGCCTACACCCGAGCTCTTAGCTCGCCACAGTCATTCCTGATTTGGTCTGCTTCACCCATAAGGCATTCCAGGGCCTCCGTCTTTTTCTGTAGATCGGATAGGCAAAGAGTTAACCTGAGAAGTTAAAAAGCGAAACACGTACTCGCCAAATACGGGAAGTGTGCCAAATAGCTCTCGTAATTCGAGCTCTGGTATGCCTCATATCGCCAGTGTGCCAACTCATCTTCCTTCTCCTCACAAAGGAGCCCATAGGACCTACCCTCATCTAGAGCTTTCCAGAGCCTAGCCCTATGACGGAGCAGCTTAAACCTAATCATGTCAAAGGCCTACAAAAGAAAAACTCAATAAGGGAGGGAAGACATGAGATCTGGAAGGCCTGTGCCAAAGCTCACCGCAAAGTGAAGTCGGTAGACTTCCTTGAAGGCTGAGCATACCTCTGTTAATCTAGTACCTTCGGCCCTGGAAGAATTAACCCCGGTCGAAGCATTATCGCTCGGAGGAACCACCTCTCCAGAACTAAAACTTTGGGTGCAGCAGGCTCGGACGATGTTTTGTCCTCAAAGACTCGGCCCCATTTTGCCCAGCTGTGAGCGCAATCGCACTACAAATACATATCCCATTTATTATTGTCGTCCTTTAGCTCGGAAGCTGGCAATCCCTCCCCCTCTCTGTAGGAGCACATCCTCGCCCTTAGAGACCCTCTAATACCTACGACGGCAAGATTAATACATGAAAATGGAAAAATGTCTTCCCAAATGTACTAAGGACAAGGAAAAGGCAGTATACACACATACAATGATATTTTGCTTCCCATCTGCCCCAGGACACAGCTCGCCACCTACGCTCGTCACAAGTCGAATTGGGTTCCAGCTTCCGGACCCAACCAGGTAGATTAGGAACTTTGCATAGCGCCCATGAAATTGCTACAGAAAAGGAGGAAACATGATTACTAAACTAGCTTCCACCATGAGCAAATCTGAGAAAGCACGAGACGGTCCACTCATGCATATAATTCCATTCCACTAGGAATGGCATAATCTCCATGGGAATAACGTCAGTCGTCTGGTCCCGGACAGATCAACTAATCCACTCTCGATCTCAATCTTCCCCATCATTAAAAACAAAAGGCATAGATGAACGGCACCGCGAGGTTAGCAGACCTCGATGATGAAAGGGCCGGTACAGCCTGACAAGATGACTGAGCGTGAATTGCCCTGCCTTCTCCGCAAAGAACCTCATCATCAGCACTATTCACCAAAACGACGAATGTATCTATGCCAAAGTAACTCGATACTTTAAACAGAAATCGAGCACGACCCTATCAAGGGGGACCAGTGCGAAAGGGTACAAGTGCACGTTCAGAAATCCATTGGCAAGGTCCGTGATACCCTCATTCGGGGGAAGCACCTGTAACCCTACCCCTTCGCCCCATATGTAGTCTCTCCTCACCAACCCAAGGTGCTCCTCTCTTATCAAAGACATAGTCTTCAAGGTAAACTCCCGTGGATCCTGAGCGCTAGGAGTGGAACTCTGCCCTCTCTGCAGGGCAGACCCTAAAGTAGTAGTCATGGCTACGGCAAGACTAGAGAGCTAAAGCGAGAACCTACACAAAATGTGGGGATACGGCAATGGTCTGCCTAACCGAGATAGGCCCCGGGAGGCCAATAACTTCCATGCAAGTCCCAAGGTGGTACCCGACCTTGAGGGCCTCTATCAAAAGGAAGTTGGGCTTCAAAAGGCCAATAACATCATCTCCAATCCTGAGGTGGTACTCGACCTCGAGGATCTCCATCAAGAAGAAGTAAGGCTCTAAGAAGCCAGCAGCATCATCTCCAGTCCCAAGGTAGTACCCGACCTCGAGGACCTCCATCAACAAGAAGTTAGGCTTTAAGAGGCCAGTATTATCGCCTCCAATCTCAAGATGATACCTGATCTCGCGAACCTCTTCCAGGAAGGGAAGTTGGGATCCAGACAGCCTTCAGCACTATGATAGAGTTTGAGAGGGTATCCGACCTCGAAAGTTCCTCTCAAGAAGAAAGTAAGCACTTCGAGCTCCGTCCATGAGGGCTCAACCATAGGACACCGCCTAAATATGGGTAACCCTTCCTAAGAGACCTATCTACAATGCCTTAAAAGGTTATTTACATCAAGTTCTAAGTAAATCTCCAGGTAACTGAAGCTGACCTTCACTCAGAGACCACTCTCAAAAATATCAAGGTTCGATGCGCTATCTTCATGAGACTCGAGGGCCCCGATGACCCGAGTCTATTGGAGCGCTTCAAACTTGGTCCGAGGAAAAACGGTGGTCTCGAAAAGGAGCCATTCCTATCAACCAAAGACAGACAGGTACAATTGATGCGTTTTTGAAAAATTGAATCAACGGCGGTACTGTCACTTTAAAGAACAGGAACCGACACCACATTGAATGGCGTCGAAAAGACAAGTCCATGGGATGTCCCGGTTATCGTGAAAACTCACGCCATAGGTTGAATCATCGGCATGACATTATCATGGGAAGCGCGAGGAGTCATGCATCAGAATTGCTTCCCATTTCTTCATTCTAGGAAACGCAGAGACTATCTGTATGCGGCGAAATCAGAGGATCCAATTTCTTGTTGTTAATTCGTTTCAGAAGAACACCTCGAAGCCTCGAGGTCGCGAAGCTGTAACCAAGTTCCCTCCCTCAAAGCTTATTGAGGCCTAATCTAAAGGTTATGTCGCTCAAGGCTAGAGTAAAAATGGGGAATTCCCAAGGCACGTGGCTAAGTCTGACAAATCCGGAACCTGTATCAAGGTGTCACGTCTAGCCATCCCATCTCCATACCTTTACAATTAATGAATTTTTACTATGTTGGGATTCCCCTCCTATATAAAGAGGATCCTTACCATTTTGTAGGAGGGTTGTTGTTGCTCCAAATATTCTATACGAGATAAATAATAACTCTTTCTCTCCCTTTTCTCTCTCTAACATATTCTCCCGACACTATCACTTTTACTTATTACTTTCATACTTGTTCTTCATTTATTGTTGGTTATTGGCCATAAAGAGCTTCCTTTAATTATATCTTAACTATTAGCCCTTTCCCGATTATCCCCAATAGCTTGAGCCTAAGCCTAGGCATCGACCTCGAGGCCCTCCATCGATCAGTCCGAGGCCCGAATAGCTAACCCCTCGATTTGGTTATAACTCTACTTTAGTTCGCATTTCGTCTTTAAACTTCACATACCTGCATCAACTGCTTAACAACTAGTATAAAAATAGATCACGTATTTTTAGAGTCCCATCAACAAATTTAATTGTTATTACCATTTTCACGGTAAATAGTTGCTTCTTCGGTAGAAGTACCAGTGGTTTTGGAGGGCTCGGCAACTAATCTTGTGGCCACTACCCCTAGCTCTTCAGACTGGCCTATGAAGGTAGTGGCTTTACCCTTTAATTTAGGGTTGTCCGGCCCCTGTAGGGTATACCATGAGAAAGTCTTTTTAGCATTCATCTCTACATCAAAGTGTCTCGGCTCAACCCCTTGGTCTTTGAAGTACTCAGTCAGGAGGTTGGGGTAGGGATAAGATCATTCTTCTTTCTGCACTACATTGGATATCTTGTAGGACATCAGGTTACCTACAATGATAGGATATCCATCCATGATAGAAGCTACCAATATTGCTCGGGAAAGTGGAAGGACATGGTCATGTAGGTAAGGGTCAAGACAGCTGCACACGAATGTTTGGCACCCTTTTGCTTCAAAACTAAGGGTGTTTCTGAGGATTGGCACTCCTACTGTGAGCCATACAGGTGTCGACCCCAGAATAGCAAGTAACTCAGCTAGCCATGGGCGAACTACCTCACCCAAAGCTAGCTTCTCCAGGTATTGCACTGCCTCAACCTCCTCAAACCCTACATATCTGTTTAGTGTTTGGCCATTAAACCGAATTTTCACGTCCCGGACCTTCGTCACTTTTGTACCCTTTTTAATGTAGGCAACATTGGCATAAATATTCTTGACAAGGTATTCATTAGCATCATGCAAATGGCCGGAGAACTACTTCCATCCTTTTCTCTCTGAGAATTGCTTTAGGACATTTCGATTGTGTTGGCTCATGTCTTTGATTATGAACTGACGCACAAGGGTGAGCGACCTTTGGGTCCACCATTTCCGAAATTTGGCATAAGCTTACTCACACACAAACCTATCTGCCCACACGTTGGGTTCCTTGATCTAGATAAGTCTCCCACAACTGTATCTCCCGTCATCCGGGATGTTGTCATCATCATCTAAATTGATTGGTACTGAGGTAACATGTGGGGGGGAGGGTTCAGAATCTTCACTTCCCTCTTCCAAACCCTCATATGAACCCTCAGAGGAGGAGGACTCATCAACGAAAAGCAATCTCTCATGGATTTGTTGGGATTGGACTTCCAGTTGTGCCTTCCCGGAGTTTCCTTCAGAAGCGTCCCCAGATGAGACATACTCACTAGTGTCTGAAGTGTCCAAGTACTTTTTGGACTGACAAAGGTATGTTGTATTTGCCCTGACCCCGGCCTTGGGAGGGTTCTGCCATCCCATTGGAACTTTCACCTCTACCTCAGGAACGTACCATTGTCTGCAACATAAAAGTAGTGAAAGTCAGTTAGACATGGTGTTCAACATGAGTTAAAACAGTACAGAGGAAATGATAGACAGTGCATCTTAGAACAGAGTAGCGAAGACCGCACAAAAGTGAGTGCGTCCGCGAACTACCCGTCGCATTTTGCATAAAAGTGAACGCGACCGCGAAGAGACCAAGCTCAGACTACTGGATTTCTGAAGTTGGTCAACCGCGGACCGCACAAAATTAAGTGCGGCCGCAGAAGACCCATTGCGGACCGCATAAAAGTGAACACGGTCGCGAAGACAAATGACTGACTCCCTGAAGTTCAAAAATGCGGTCCGCATAAAATTATGTGCGGACGCAAAATATAGCAAATGTCAGTTCCTCTAAACTAGGGTATTGCGAACAACACAATTTTATATGTGGTCGCATACCCAATCGCAGACTACACAAAAATATGAGCGGCCGCAAAGTTTAACTCGCATCCCACTGGTGAACACCTGATATTAGGGTTTTCACTACTTTAACAAAATTTATGAATATTAACCATGCAAAGCTACTAACCCCAACCCCCATTATGCATTTTAACACTACCCATATGATTCTAAGCAAGATATAAGCATCAATTCGATATTTTGGCATGAATTTAACCCTAGATAAAAAGAAAACTTAAACAAAGAGAAAATAAAAGAAAAGGATGAAGTTAAATCATTGAAAATGAACATTCTAGTAATGAAATGTAGCAAGGAATCACACTTGATGAAAATGGAAGGAGATTGAAAGCAAGAACAATTGCACAGTGCTTTAGGTGTGTGTAAGAAGTCAAGGTTTGTAAAGTGTGAATAGTTTCCAAAAGGTGTAGTTATACTCTAAACCAGTGACCCCATTGACTTACTTGAGTGCGGCCGCAAAATTTTGTCGTGTTCCGCACTCTTTACCTATTTGTAGTTCAGTTGAACCCGGCCCGCGTAAAATTGGCAGCGACCGCGCAAATTGTGAGGACCGTGGAATTATGAACGTGTTTGTGAAGTCTTAAGGAGTTTCAACAGGACAACTTTAGAGAGTTGGATATTTCCATCATTCAGCTGCGCAATCCGTGTCAGATTTGTACGGCCGCGAAGTGTTTGTGTCGTCCGTATAATTTTGACCGCGGTCCGCGAAATTTCACAAATTGGCCACATTTTTCCATGCCAATTTCCTGCACTGCACAACCAATTATTACACACACTTCACAACTAGTTAGTCTAAAATAATTCCTAATCTAAGAAGAAAATCAAAATACAAAAAAAATACATAGGTTGCCTCCCATGAAGCGCCTGATTTAACGTCGCGGCACGATGCATGTTACCATCATTCACTTGAAATAGATCAATGCCATAGTGTGTCCATCATCAACCTTACCAAGGTAGTGCTTCACTCGGTGCCCATTTACTCTAAAGATCTCACCATTCTTGTTTTTCAAATCTAGAGCAACAAAAGGAGTCACATACATCACTTCAAAAGGACCGCTCCATTTTGACTTTAGCTTTCCCAGAAACACACGTAACCGAGAGTTGAATAAGAGAACAAGGTCTCCTTCTTTTAATTCTTTGTTCCGGATATACTTATCAGGTAGGTACTTCATTTTGTCCTTATACAAGGACAAACTTGAGAAAGCATGGATTTGGAACTCATCAAGTTCATTTAATTGCTCCACCCGAAGATTGGCAGCTTCATCCCACTCTAGGTTTAACTTCTTCAACGCCCACATGGCCTTATGGTCTAATTCCACCGGGAGGTGACATGTTTTCCCAAACGCAACCAATACGAAGACATACCAATTAGAGTCATGTAAGATGGTTCTATAGGCCTATAAAGCATCGTAAAGTTTCCTTGACCAATCAGTCTGGTTTGCATTGACAGTCTTGGATAGAATACTCTTGATCTCCCTATTGGAGACTTCAACTTGTCCACTTGCCTGGGGGTGATAGGGGTTGACACCTTGTGAGTGACACCATACTTGGAGAGCAAAGTGTCAAAGGCTTTGTTTCAAAAATGAGAACCCCCATCACTAATAATGGCCCTTGGGGTGCCAAACCTTGTGAATATGTTTTTCTTCAAGAAAGTCAAAACACTTCGTGCTTCATTGTTGGGCAAAGCCACCGCTTCAACCCATTTGGAAACGTAATCCATAGCAACAAGAATATAGGTGTTCCCACACGAACTCTCAAATGGACCCATAAAGTCAAAGCCCCATAAATCAAAAATATCAATCTCAAGGATGCTGGTGAGAGTCATCTCATTCTTCTTGGAAATCCCATCGGCTCTTTGGCAATCATCACACCGCTTAACGAGCTCGCTAGCATCTTTGTACAAGGTAGGCAATTAGAATCCACAACTTAGAACCTTTGTAGAAGTTCTCGTCCCATCATGGTGACCACCATAAGGCAAGGAATGGAAAGCTTCAGGAATACCGAATCTATTCTTCTGGAACACATCTCCGGATAACACCATCGGTGCAAATTTTGAAAAGATATAGCTCGTCTCAATAATAATCCAAGAAGTCTCATTTGAGCTTCCTTCTTTGGTTTGAAGAGAACTCATTCGGGACAATTTTGCTCCCAAGATAGTTATCCACATCGGCAAACCAAGGCATCCCGGTCAAAGACATGGAAAGGAGTTGTTCATCCGAAAACGAATCATTAATCTCAATGCCATCATGGGGCCTCCCCTCCTCTTCCAAACGGGACAAGTGGTCCGCCACTTGATTCTCACTCCATTTTCGGTCTATGATTTCCCGATCAAATTCTTGTAGAAGAAGTACTCACCGCATCAATCTAGCCTTTGAGTCCTTCTTGCTCATCAAATAACAAAGTGCCACGTGTAACAATCACTTTGGTACCCATGAGGTACGGGAAGAACTTTTCCATAGCAAAGACAATGGCTACGAGTTCTTTCTCAATCACTGTATAGTTGGCTTGGGAATCGTTCATGGTCTTACTAGCATAGTATACCGGATGGAATATCCTGTCGATCCTTTGCCCTAATACCACTCCTACTACCACATCGCTAGCATCACACATGAGCTCAAATGGTAAGCTCCAATTTGGAGCGGTAATGATGGGAGTGGTAGTCAACCTATACTTGAGTAGCTCAAATGCCTTCATACAATCATTACTAAACACAAATTTTGCATATTTTTCCAACAACTTGCACAAGGGACTCACCACCTTTGAGAAATCCTTAATGAATCGGCGATAAAACCTTGTGTAGCCTAGAAAGCTCCTCACTCCTTTACGGAAGTAGGAGGAGGGAGTTGTGATATCACTTCAATTTTTGCTTTATCCACTTTAATACCATTCTTGGAGATCTTATGGTCGAGGACAATGCCCTCCTCAGCCATAAAGTGGCACTTCTCCCAATTAAGAACCAAGTTGGTCTTTTTACAACGTGCCAATACCTTATAAGGATTATCCAAAAAATCTTCAAAATAATCCCCCACAATAGAGAAATCATCCATGAAAACCTCGAGGAATTCCTCCACCATATCCGTGAATATTTCCATCATACACCGCTGAAAAGTAACTGGTGCATTACATAAACCAAACAGCATCCTTGAGAATGCAAATGTGTGATATGGACAAGTCAAGGTGGTATTCTCTTGGTCTTCAGGTGCAATAAGAATCTTGTTATATCCGGAATACCCATCCAAAAAACAATAATAAGCACATCCGACTAGCCTATCCAATATTTGATCAAGAAATGGAAACGGAAAATGATCTTTCCAAGTTACTTTGTGGAGCTACCTATAATCCATGCATACTCTCCAACTAGTGACAGTTCTTGTGGGTATAAACTCATTGTTTTCATTTGTAATCACAGTCATGCCCACTTCTTGGGACACATTGCACCGGCGAGGTCCATGAACTATCAGAAATGGGGTAGACAACTCCAACATCCAATCATTTGATGATCTCCTTCTTGACTGCCTCTTGTATGGCCTCATTCAACCGCCTTTGATGTTCCATGGAGGGCTTGGCATCCTGCTCCAATATGATTTTGTGCATGCAAAAGGAGGGGCCTCTGCCCCAAATATCTGCCAATGTCCAACCTATTGCCTTCTTTCTCTTTTGGAGAAGCGCGAGTGTGGCATCTACCTACATCTTAGTTAAGCACGGGGAAAGAATAATAGGTAAATTGAAACAAGGGCCTAGGAACTCATACTGAGGTATGAAGGCAAGGGCTTCATCTCTAATGTAGGAGGCTCCTCGATTGAGGGCTTTGTTGATGGAGTCTTCCGGTTCTCGAGGTCCAAGGAAATTTTTTGGGGCTCATATGTATATGAACCCATTCCTTGCAAAGCATTGACATATTCCACCAAGCCTTCCTTCTCATCCACATCATGATTAAATAACACAGCTTCCAATGGGTCTTCCACATTAATCAAACCACTTGTGTCTTCAACAATCACTTCGGCACAAGATCCACAAACGAATACACTTTGTTGCTATTAGGCTGCATCATTGACTTGCAAACATGGAACACAACCTTTTCATTGCCCACCCGGAAGGTGAGCTCCCCAGCTTCCACATCAATTGAGGCCTTCCCTGTAGCTAGGAAAGGTCTCCCCAATATAATTGGCACCTCGTAGTCAAGCTCATAGCCAAGTATCACAAAATATGCAGGAAGTATGAACTTGTCGACCCAGACTAGCACATCATCAATTGTCCTCAGTGGCCTTTTCATTGTCCTATCTGCCATTTTAATCCCCAATGTCTTGAACACAGAATATGGCATCAAGTTAATGATTGCCCCCAAGTCACACAAAACTTTGGCGAAATTTGCACTACCAACAGTGCATGGGATTGTAAGGGTATCGGGGTCTTCTAACTTTGGAGTCATGGAGTATACAATGGAACTCACTTGATACATCATTTTGATCATTTCACAATTCATGGATCTCTTCTTTGTTACCAACTCTTTCATGAACTAGGCATATCCCGACATTTGTTCTAGAGCTTCAACCAAAGGCATATTTATGGACAAACTTTTTATCATATCAATGAATTTCTTGAATTGATTCTCATTGTTTTGCTTTGCGAGCCTTTGAAGATATGGTGGAGGAGGCCTTGGAAAAGGAGCCTTGGCTTTGGGCACTACCATTTCCAAAATGTCTATCACATGTTCCCTAGACAGGTTCACATCATTTTTTGTCTCCTCCATGTTGTCATCAATGTCTATCCTCACTTCATCATATACATTCTCATCATTCACTATCATTGATTTGCTCATCATCATCTTGCACCAACACATCATCACTCACAATCTTTCTTGGATTAGAGGTACTAGCAACTCCACCTCTACCACCTCTTGATGTCACCACCATAGCATGGCACGTATTGTTCCCACCAGTTGGGTTTACTACCATATAACTTGGTAATTCCCCCTTAGGGTGAGTATTCAAAGCTTGATAAATTTGGCCAGGTTGGACTTCCAAGTTACAGATAGAAGTGTTGTAGGAGGCTAATTTGGCATCGGAGTCAGCATTTTTATTCATCATTTGCTCGAAAATTGTTTCAATCTTACTCATCTCATTATTGGAAGAACTAGGACCGTGTGATGGATATGGAGGCGGGTTGTTCGGTTGTTGATACATCGGAGGCCTT
This sequence comes from Nicotiana sylvestris, assembly GCF_000393655.2. Lineage (NCBI taxonomy): Eukaryota > Viridiplantae > Streptophyta > Magnoliopsida > Solanales > Solanaceae > Nicotiana > Nicotiana sylvestris. The sequence goes on along the minus strand of NC_091066.1, from coordinate 54,847,646 downwards.
TGAAAGCCTGACCCCATTTCCCTTGATTATTGTTGTTCCAAACCCCTTGATTGTTATTGCCTCCCCAATTACTATTATTGTTGCAACCCCAATTGTCTTGATTTCCTTGATTACCCCAATTTTGATTGTTGTTGTTCCCCTAATTGCCTTTGTTGTTGTTGTTGCCACTATTCCAATTTCCTTGTTGACCTTTATTTTCCCAATTTCCTTGTGATCTCCATTGTTGTTGATTCAGAGCATTACCCCCTTGACCTTGATAATTGTTTACATACTGAACCTCTTCACTTTGATTATCATAGGAATCATCTTAATTGTACCCACTACCACTTTGTTCAAATTGATCCGGATTGATTTGAACTTGTTGACCTCGTTGCCTTCTCTTGTTGATCATCATATTTACCCCTTCCATGGCATTCACTTGTTTTGTCCCTTGAACTTGTTGCAACTGAGCTTTTGGCCAATTGGTTCATGGTAGTAGTCAACTTGGTTATAGCTTAGCTGTGGTCATGTAGCTCCTTGTGTAGGTGAATAACTTTAGGGTCACCTTGTGGCACATTGGCTCTACTTTTCCATGCTGAGGACGTATCTGTCATCTCATCAAGTGTTTCCCATGCTTCGGCATATGGTGTGTTCATGAAGTTCCCCCTGGCGAGTTGGTTAACCATACATTGGTTTGTTGTGTTGATGCCACGGTAGAATGTTTGTTGGATCATGGCTTCGGTCATATCATTATTCGGACATTCTTAACCATCATCTGATACCTTTCCCAAATCACATGCAGCTGTTCATTTGGATCTTGTTTAAAAGCAAGGATCTCATCTCTTAGCGATGCCATATCTCCTGGAGAAAAGAACTTTGCGATGAACTTCTCGGCCAACTCATCCCAAGTGGTGATGGAATGGTTGGGTAACCTTTCTATCCAATCCAAAGCCTTCCCCCCTTAGAGAAAATGGTAAAAGCCTTAACCTTAATGCGTCCTCGGAGACATTAGTTTGCTTGCTCCCCCAGCACGTGTCAATAAAATCTTCGATATGCTTGTAAGCGTTTTGGTGTGGAGCTTCGGTGAAGAAACCCCTCTGTTCCAATAATGTAAGGATGACATTGGTTATTTGAATGTTTCCTTCCCTAATTCGAGGTTGGGCTGTTGCGCTTGCATAGCTTTAGTTGGGCAACACCCGGTGTGCTGCCCTTGGAGGAGGTAAAGGAGGGTTTGGTATATTATCATGAGGAGTTCGGCCTCTCCTTTGTACTTGAGGTTCGGGTTGAATCTCATCCACGTGATCATCATCTACCTCCTCCCCCAATGGCAAATTTTTGAGGGCTTTGTTGTTAAGAGCCATTTCGTACCTAAAAAAAATTCGCACATAAATTTAAAAAATGGAAGGAAAGAAAAACAAAACATACAAATACTTAGATATATAGCTAAAACCGTCTAACTCCCCGGCAATGGCGCCAAAAATTGATCGAGTCCAAGCCCGCACTACTACTGAGTAGCGAGGATGGTCGATGCAGTTTTACCCAAATAGGTCGGGATCGAATCCAAAGGACTAACTATTAGAATTAGGTTTATATCCAAGTCTAGATGCGGGTTTTGCTCATAATTACACTTCCACACATGTTTGGTTTGATTTCTACTTCTAAATTTATTCTATTGGTTGCAATAATTGAATATAAGGATAATATTTTTGTTGTTGGTTTTCAAATGTTTAAAGAGGCTAGGGTCGTGACTTCTACCTAGGTGGATGTCTAACAGATAGTAAAATCTAAGGCAAGCTCGTGATTAATTAGGATTGTAATATATCTATCGCACCTGGGTACTTACTCTATACCCCTCGGTAGTTTGAGTGATTTTGCCCAATTCATGCAGTGCAAGTGATATTAGTTCAAGTCGGGTACTAATATCTCTAGGTTTAACCCTTTAATTGAGACTATCAATTTCTTGAGTTCACCCCAATTCCTTGTTAGCCTAGCTTTCCTAGACTTAGTCACTCTTTCTCGAGTAGAGACTAAGTCATAAAGGCATGAATCAGTGTTTGCAACCACTAATTCTATAGTTTTAGCAATAATTAAGCTAAATATCACTAACCCATATACATTCAAGCCCTCAAATTACATACCCATCAAATACCCACACTAGGGTTGGATCACAACCCTAGATATGGGTTTAGCTGCTCATGGAAATAACAAAAATTGAAGATAAGAAGATAAAATTCATAATACTAGATTAAAAGATGAAAATCTAATGTTAAAAGATGAATCTAGTACAAAATTTCCAAAAATAGTAAAGTCAACCGTCTCAGGTGCTTCTCTAATACATAACATAACCTAAAAATGTCAAAAAGATCTATTTATACTAAGATAACACTTCAAGACAAAATACCTCTGCAGAGATTGTGCGGCCGCGTAATTTTGAGCCCGGCTGCATTCTTGCTTTCGCGACCGCATAATTCTGACCGCGGTCTGCGTAATTCTAATTGCGGTCCACGTTCTTCAAATCTGGATATGGGTTGAGATGAGTTTTGCGGGAAGCATAATTCCAATCGTGGCCACGTAATGGAATTCTGTGACCGCGTAACTCTGACGCGGACCGCACTTCCTTCTTTTGCTCAAGTTGTGAGCTCTCTGAACTTTATGAACCGCGGTCGGCATAATTTCCATTGATGTCGCAGTGAGACTTTCACAGCCGCACATTTCTGGTGCGGACCTCGCTAATCATTTTGCCTGAAAATGTAACTCTTTGAATCTCTTTTTCGTGGACTGCATATTTCTGATCGCGGCCGCATAATATTTGTGTGGTTCGCGTTTCAGATCTCTTGGGCAAGTCTTTATTTTTTTTCAAGTTTTGACTCCTTTATGAGTTGATTATGACTCATTTGGCTCATCTTGAACAATTCCTGCAAGCAAGCATATTACATTAGTTTTCGGGAATACCTTCATGCATTTTTGGCTCAAAACACAAGTAAAAGAGAGCAAATAATAGGTCAAAATCCCTACTTATCATGCACATGTTCTGTTTATGAAGAAGAGGGATGGTACTATGAGAATGTGCATTGATTATAGGCAGTTGAAAAAGTCACAATCAAGAACAAGTATCATTTGCTACGTATTGATGATCTATTTGACCAGCTTCAAGGAGCGAGGGTGTTCTCCAAGATTGATTTGAGGTCTCGGCATCACTAGTTGAAGATTTGGGACTCGGATATTCCTACAGACAGCTTTTAGGACCCATTATGGTCATTATGAGTTCATTGTGACATCTTTTGGACTGACCAATGCGCTACCAACGTTCATGCATCTGATGAACAGTGTATTTCGGACTTATGTCGACTCGTTTGTTATTATGTTCATTGATGATATCCATGTGTACTCACATATCCAGGACGAGCATGCCCAGCATTTGAGGATTGTGTTGCAGCGGTTGAGGGAGGAGAAGTTTTATGCCTAGTTCTCCAAGTGTGAGTTTTAGCTCAGTTTAGTGGTGTTCTTGGGGCACGTGGTGTCTAGTGAGAGTATTCAGGTAGATTCGAAAAAGGTAGAAGTGGTTTAGAGTTGGCCCAGACCGTCCTTAGCTACGGAGATTCAAAGCTTTCTTGGTTTGGCTGGTTATTATCGTCGTTTTGTGCAGTGTTTCTCATCCATTACATCGCCCTTGACCAAATTGACCCAAAGGGTGATCCTTTCAGGTAGTCGGATGAGTGTGAAGAGAGTTTTCAGATGTTCAAGACTGCCTTGACCCCAACTCCAGTTCTAGTTGTACCTTTAGCTTTTTGTTCCTATACAGTAGATTGTGATGCTTCTTGGATCGCTATTGTCACGACCCAAACCGATGGGCCGCGATGGGCACTCGGTACCTTACTCAATCGAGTACCAACATAACGTAACTTTCTTATTAAATCATCATAGGTAAGTGGGCCAGAAGGAGCATCGTGAGATAACAAGAGTAAACATGAGGGAATACCTGACATACATCGACCCAACCTGATATAGAAACTCATATATGTGACATACGGGCCTATAAGGCCAATTTGATCCATTATATACTTAAAATATAGACCGACAAGTTCATACAAGTATCCGTATATATGACATCTGTCTACAAGACTCTAATAGTACATACTTATCATAAAGGTCGGGATAGGGCCTCGCCATACCAAACAATATACGTCTAAATAATACTAACTAAACAAGCAACTCCCGAGCAAATAGAGCGCACCAACATCTTCCGCTGAGCTGATAGCCTACTTGGAGGACTCTCGACCTATTTATCGGGACCTGCGAGCATGAAACATAGCGTCCCCAGGAAAAAGGGACGTCAGTATAAATAATATACTGAGTATGTAAGGAATGAAAATCAGTAAATAATAGACATGAGAGAAACATGGAGTAAAAGACTCAACATGTAAGTCTGAACAACTATGTGAATCATTAATATTTATAATGCTATGCATATGCATATAAATGTCATACCATGCTTAGGTATATGCGTTCATGACATCATCAAGCCTTTGAGGGCATCCCATCATATCATTTTAGCCATTGTGGGCAAATCATCAACGTATGCCGGCTGATCAGGTGGTGGTGCGTATATAACGTCATAACCATTTCCCATATCCCATATATATATATATATACATATATACACATATATAACGTCATATGGTCATGGGCCAATGTACATGTATAAATAAATGCAATGCATGAGAAATACGTCAATAAAATCACTCTAAATATTCTAAGACCATTGTGCCTCTGATTAATATCATGTAGTAAACTTTATCAACTTACATATTTTACTGAGACCCGTGAACAGATGATAGAATAATAGGACATATGAGGAATCCAGAACATAAGCATTTCTAGCATTTCTATGAATAGAATCATTTATGAAAGTTGTGCATTTGCTCGTTTCGTTTGTATCGTATAGATCATGCCAAAAGGAAAGAAGGGATAGTCTTAACATACCTGAGCCAATTCTCATGACAATCCCTCTAACATACATCAATTGCGACAAATCACGTAATGGCGGATCAAAGTAGGCAAAAATTTGTGTGATATTCTTGAGAAAGATTGTACCGTGCTCCCTTGAAATTTGCAAAATCACGCTGCCATTACATAATAACATCTTCGTGTGCATTGTTGAAGTAACTCATGTTACTATTGCAACATTATCATTACTGAAGCTCTCTCTTTGAATTGTAGAGATTCTAAAATGAATTAAGAGCTCACTTTAGTCTTTTGGGTATGGGCCCCATTTTATGTGGTGGCTTAACCACATACCTCTCATTTGCCACCTATTACTAATGACTTAAGAGTCATAAATCTTGGGTTGCCATGTTAGTGCTCATTCATTCCCAACCGAATTAACCATCAACATCTTAATTAATTGTTAATCTCCCACTACAATCAATAATTACCTGATTATCCACATAATTACGAATTATCTCTAATTACTTAAAATAATACTCACTTTTAACAAACCTTATACATCTTACTATCATGGTGATGTGGTACCTTGTATGGCATTAGTCCATAAATATTGGATATTTTAGCTCGAGCCGTAATTTATCCTAAAATATTAAACTTCGACGAAAATTTATTTTCTTCACGAATTTACGCATCACTTGTTTAAAATAGCATAATGCTTATAATCACAAAATATTCTCATTCCCGAACTTACGTCGATTACCTTATGACGAAACTTTAATGTACGAAAATGCGGGATGTATATCTCATTTTCGAGCTTTTATCAATTTACATATGGTGTACTTTTGCGTATGAGAAACATGGGGTATAACAGGTATTGGGTATGTTTTGATGCAGGAGGGTAGAGTGATTGCTTATACTTTGCACCAGTTGAAGCCTCATGAGAAGGACTACCATGTTCATGATTTGGAGTTGGTTACTATTGTTCATGCATTTAAGATTTGGAGGCACTATCTCTATGGTGTATGTTGTGAGGTATTTACTAATCATTTGAGCCTTCAGCACTTGTTCAAACAGAAGGATCTGAATTTGAGGCAGTGGAGATGGTTGGAGTTGCTAAAGGACTATGATATTACTATTATGTATCATCCTGGGAAGACCAATATGGTGGCCAATGTCTTGAGTAGTAAGACAGTCAGTATGGGTAGCCTTGCATTAATTCATGTTGGTGAGAGACCTCTTGCAGTTGACGTTTAGGCCTTGGCTAACCAGCTCGTGTGATTAGATATTTTGGAGCCCAGTCGGGTTCTACTCTGTATGGTTTCTCAGTCTTCCTTATTTGATCGCATCAGAGAGCACCAATATAATGATCCTCACTTACTTGTCCTCAAGGACAAGGTTCAGCACAGCAATTCCAGAGATATGACTATTGGAGATGATGAGGTATTGAGGATGCACGTCCGGGTATATGTGCCCAATGTAGATGGGCTACGGGAGTTGATTCTTGAGGAGGCCCACAGATCGTGATATTCCATTCATCCGGGTGCCGCGAAGATATACCAAGATTTAAAACACTATTGGTGGAGGAAAATGAAGAAGGATATAGTTTGGTTTGTAGCTTGGTGTCTTAACTGTTATCAGTTAAAGTATGAGCATCAGAGACCGAGTGAATTGCTTCTGAGGATAAATATGCCATAGTGAAAGTGGGAGTGGATCACCATGGATTTCATAGTTAGGCTCCCACGAACTTTGAGGAAGTTCAATACTATTTGGGTGATTATGGATCGGCTAACCAAGTCCACGTACTTCATTCCAGTTGGTACTACTTATTCTTTAGAGTGGTTGGCTGAGATTTACATCAGAGAAATTGTTCGTCTTCACGGTATGCCAGTTTCTATCATTTCAGATAGAGGCACGCAGTTTACATTGTAGTTTTGGAGAGTCGTGCAGCGAGAGTTGGGCACTCAGGTTGAGTTGAGCACAGCATTTCACACTCAGATGGACGGACTGTCTGAGTGCACTATTCATATATTGGAGGACATGATACGCGCTCATGTCATTGATTTTGGGGGTTCATGGGATCAAATTCTGCCGCCGCGGAGTTTTCCTACAACAATAGCTACCAGTCGAGCATTCAGATGGCTCTGTATGAGGCTTTGTGTGGGAGACGGCGTAGATCTTCGGTGGGTTGGTTTGAGTCGGGTGATGCTAGGTATTGGGTACTGACTTGGTTCAGGATGTTTTGGACAAGTTTAAATTAATTCAGGAGCGGTTTTGCACGGCGCAGTCTAGATAGAACAGTTATGCTGAGAGAAAGGTTCGTGATGTGTCTTACATGGTTGGGGAGAAGGTTCTGCTGAAGGTTTCACTCATGAAGGGTTTTATGAGGTTCGGTAAGAAGGGCAAGTTAAGCCCTTGGTTTATTGGTCCGTTTAAGGTACTTTAAAAGATTGGGGAGGTGGCTTACAAGTTGGCCTTTCCCCTAGTTTCTTGAGTGTTCCTCTAGTATTTCATGTTTTTATGCTCCCAAAGTATGTCGGCGATCCATCTCATATTTTAGATTTCAGCATGGTTCAGTTGGATGGTGATTTGACTTATAATGTAGAGCCGATGGCAATTTTGGATAGGCAGGTTTGAAAGTTGAGGTCAAAGGATATAGCTTCAGTGAAGGTGCAGTGAGGAGATCAGCTCGTTAAAGAGGCCACTTAGGAGACCGAATAGGAGATACGGAGCAGATATCCACACCTATTTGTGACTCCAAGTATTTTTCTAAACTCATTCAAGGACGAACATTTGTTTAAGAAGGGGAGAATGTAACGACCCGGCTGGTCATTTTGAGAGTTGTAGCCCCTTCCACCATTTACTTCTCATTTTGTGCTTTATTGTTGTTTTATGACTTAACGGGTTAGTTGGTTCAGGTTTGGAGAGATTTTAGAGTGAATTGAGACACTTAGTCTCAAAATTGAAAGTTTAAGTTGGAAAAGTTGACTGGATGTTGATTTATGTGTAAACGACCTCGGATTTGAATTTTGATGGTTCTGTTAGCTTTGTTAGGTGATTTTTGACTTAGAAGGGTGTCCGGATTGTGATTTGGAGGTCCGTAGTAGAATTAGACTAGAAATAGTGAAAGTTAGAATTTTGGAAAGTTTGACCTGGAGTGGACTTTTTGATATCCGGGTCCAACTTGGATCCCGGAAGTTGGAGTAGGTATGTGGTGTCATTTATAACTTGTGTGCAAAATTTGAGGTCAATCGAACGTGAGTTGATAGGTTTCGACGTCGTTTGTAAAATTTAGAAATTTAAAAGTTTATTAGGCTTGAATCCATGTGCGATTCGTGTTTTTGATGTTGTTTGAGGTTTCGACTAAGTTTGTATGATGTTTTGGGACTTGATGGTATATTTGGTTGTGGTCCCACGAACCTCAGGTGAGTTTCAGGTTCTTAACGAATCCTTTTTGGACTTAGCTTGTTAACTGATGTTTTCTGGTTTTTGCTGGTTTTGGTTTCCTCTTATGATATTGGTGGGAAGGTTCGTGATCGCGTAAGCCTGGTTGAGCAGTAGAGGAATTTTTTCAACGTGATCGTGAGGAGTAGGCTGCGATCGCATAGTTGTAGAATGTTGTGAACCGTGAACACGTGGCTAGGATCGCGTTCACGTAGACTATTGGAGTCAGTAGTTGGGATCAAGCAATTGCTCTATGTGGTCGCATAGGTAAGGACACAATCGCGTAGCTTTGGGAGTCAGTTGTATGCGATCGCGGATGGTATTACGTGTTCGCGTAGTGTAAGTTTGTAGGGTAGTCTGGTTTGTTCTATTCGAACACGAGGATTCTTCTGCGTTCGCGATGAAGGTATCACTGCGCAGATTTAAAGGATTCCAAATAAGAGTTTCGACTTCATATCATAAAATTGGAATTGGGAGCTTGGTAGAAGGCCACTTTTGGAGAGATTCTTGCGTGGGTGTTTTGGGTGGAAAATTGGGGAAAATGAAGAAACGTTCTTAGGCTAGAATTTGGAGGTTTTGAATGGGATTTTGATATCGGATTTGAGTAAATTTGGTATGGTTTGACTCATGGTCGAATGGGCTTTAGAGTTTTGTAACATTTGTTAGATTTTGAGGTGTGGGCCCGGGGGCCGGGTTTGAGGTGATGTTGGACTTTCAGCTATGATTTCGTAATTTCTTATAGAATTGATTGCTTTAGCCTATATTAATTGTATTGTACTACTTGTTAATAGATTCGGGACATTTGGAGGCTGATTTGCGAGGCAAAGGCTTATTGGAGTAGAGTTTTGGTTCGGATTGAGGTAAGCAACAGTTCTAAATTTGGTTATGAGGGTACAAAACCTTGGATTATTGTACTATGTGATTGGTTTGGAGGTGACGCACATGCTAGGTGACGGGCATGTGGGCGTGCATTGTAATTGTGATTTGGTCCATTCCGTAGAACTGTAAAGTTGAATAACTTGTTGTTAGCCATATGCTCTCCCTGTGTATAGAAATTTGACTGCTAATCATGTTATAAATCATGTTTAGGCTATGTGTTAACACTATTGGGACCCGTAGAGGTCGTGTACTTGTTGAATTGTTTCCTAACTATTGTCTTGCACTCAGTCGTAGTCTTACTTGCATATCTTACCTTAGTCTCTGTTATTCCTTGTTGATACGTTATATCATTTCTGTTTTGGGCTGATTTCCATGATTGCTGAGAGCCCGTGAAACTAGAGAGGTTGATGACTGAGTGAGGCCGAGGGCCTGATTGTGATATATTGATACTATAGCACGTGAGTTGTCCGTGCGGATCCAGATATTTATACTGTAGTACGTGAGTTGTCCGTGCGGATCCTGATATGATACTATAACACGTGAGTTGTCCGTGCAGCACGTGAGTTGTCCGTGTGGATATAGCGCTTGGGCTGTAGGATTCCTCCGGAGCCTGTACACCCCAGTGAGCGCAGATACCTATTGAGTGTGAGTGTTGAGAGCTGAGAGCCGAGTAATGAGCTAATGAGAAAGACTGAGTGATTGTTGCCCTGAGTGGTTGTATGGGTTGTTGATGACCCTTAGTGGTCTTTGGGATGTATTAAAAGTAGGGGCGTTGCTGCCCGATTTTCCTTAAGTCATGCAACTAACCAAATACGATGGTACAACATTATATGTTAACGGCAATATCATTTCACTTGTTGTAGATGCAAGAAGTTGTGTTGAGCTTTGTTGAGTAATAAGGAAGAGATCATACAGGTATGTTAGGGCTAAGACCTTCCTTCATTTTGTCATGATCTCGTAACTACACGAGTTTGATTACAAAGCATAAAGAAAAATTCGTATCCCTAAATTTATGTATATTTTCTATTCTCATAAGTTATAGTATTCACCCTTATCGGGACTTTATATTCAATTGAGTATTGTCTTATTCCAGTCAAGAGAGCAGAGAGTCTATATAGACAGTATTATAGCATTTTCATTACCATCGAGCTATAATCGATGGGCAGGCCCCTATTGGGCAACCTCTTATCAGATGGTAAGTTATATACCGGGCCTAATATGGTCGAGCGCCTATGAGCGAGCCCAGCATGGCCGAGATATAGAGCCTAGTATGGACGAGCGCCTATGAGCTAGCCTACTACGGCAGAGCAGTTATACATATATACCAAGCCTTATAGGGCCGGACAACTATTTTACTTACTATATTGAGAGAGTTGAGTCAGTATCAGCAGGTAACATATCTTCAGATTATCTTTGACTCTCAGTTACTTTCAGTTATTATATTATCAGTTCAGTTTCAGCTTTCTGTTATTCTGTTGCCTTACATACTCGGTACATTATTTCCTACTAACATCCCTTTTGCTGGGGACATTACATTTCATGCCTGCAGGTCCTAATAGACAGCTGTATAGATCTTCCCAGAAGACAGAGTCAAATATCAGCTTGGTTGGTACGCTCCACTTTCTAGGAGTTACCAGGTCTATGTTGGAGACTATTTTATATATACAGGTTTGATGGGTAGGTCGAGGTCTTGTCCCGATCATGATACATTTCAATTATCTCTAGAGGCTTGTAGACGAGTCCGGTATATTTTGGTCTATCAGTAGACGTTCATGACGGCCTCATCGGCCTAAGTTAAGGGTTACCCCTCAAGAGTTCACAGTTACAGAGTGGTACACTCAGGCCGATTATGGCATCAAGTGCTCATGGTGGCCCATCGGTTTGGGTCGTGACCTAATCCTCAAAATCCACTCTCCAATTTTCAAGCCCTAAATTCCAAAATTTCTAGCTTAAACTCCCAATTAGATGATGAATAATGCCATAGATTCACGAAATTTATACTATTATAGGTTAGAATCTCTTACCCCAACATTGTTCCTTGAAATCCTTTGAAATATTGCCTCACTCTCGAGTTCCTCAAACCCAAAATTGAAAATGGAGAAAATAACTTGAGCTGGGGTTTTTTCCCCAACAAAACCGCACCTGCGGAATTTCCATCGCAAGTGTGGAACTCACTTAATGCACTAGGTTCCGCAACTACGGCCAACCCATCGCACATGCGTGCACACCTGTGACCTCACCTTTTGCTTCTATGAAAAAGACCAAACTCCTCTATGTCTGCATCTGCGGCTCCCCAAGCTCACCTGCGACCTCGCACCTGTGGTCCCCACTCTTCAGGTGCGGAAACACCAATAGCAGCAACTTCAGCTGCAATTTTCAAGTTCTAAACTCCCCGTTGACCATCTGGAAACACCCTGAGCCCCTCGAGACCTCAACAAAACATACCAACAAGTCATATATCAACATAGGAATTTAGTCAAGCATTCGAATCACTCAAAACAACATCAAAAGACCAAATTATCCTCGGATTCATGCATAAGAACTTCTAAACTTCCAAATTCCGCAAACGATGCTGAAACCTACAAATCACGTCTGAATAACCTCAAATTTTACACACACATCACAAATGACACCAAAAACCTACTTCAACTTCCACAAATTCATTCCAACCCCGATATCAAATTTTCCACTACCGACCAAAATCGCGAAATTTTCAACTTTCGCCAATTCCTGCCTAATTCTACTATGAACCTCCAAAACATATTCCAGATGCGCTCTAAGAACAATATTACCCTACGGAGCTGACAGAACTATCGAAATTCAAATCCGAGATCGTTTACACATAAGCCAACATCCCATTGACTTTTCCATCTTAGACCTTCTCATAAGAGACTAAGTGTCTCAATTCACTCCAAAACCTCTCCGGACCCAAACCGACTAACCCGGTATATCATAATATAGCTGAAGAATACAAAAAGAAGTAGAAATAGGGAAATAGGACTATAACTTTCGAAATGATCGGCCGGATCGTTTCACCTCCTTTTTGTACTTTCAATTGGTATTAGAGCAAGGACTCATAAGTATTGCCTAATAGCAAGTGAGGAAAAGATCATGGCATTAAACAAAGTCATTAGAGCACTATTCCAATAAGGAACCATTCAGGTACGATCACCTTACTTCAATGTCCAGAATTTCTCACACGGGAAAATACGTATGGAAACCTACACTATGTCATATGACATTAAAGTATGGTGTGTGATAAAAAAGGAAAATCTTCCAATTCTGCCAAGAAAGGACAAAGAAGGTGAGATCATAGTATCATTTGATCCTCTCGACTTAGATGAGTACACTGAAGAACAAGAAGCTGTCATCCAAATGAATGCCAAGGCAAAATATCTCATGTATAATGTCATAAGCAGAGGAGAGTATGAAAAGATATCAAGTTGTGAAACTGCAAAAGAAAATATGGGACAAGTTAAAAGTCACATATGAATGAACAAATAAAGTGAAATAAACAAGGATCAATCTCCTGGTTTGTGACTATGAATTGTTTCAAATGAAAGATGGAGAATCAGTGGAAGAAATTTTCTCCAGGTTCAGCAAAATCCTTGGAGACTTAAAATCCTTTGATAGACCAATTAGAAATGGAGAACAAGTCAGGAATTCTAAGAAGTCTATCCACTATTTGAAAATACAAAGTCATTGCTGTAGAATGTCAGGATCTTGACAAGATGACATATGTTGAACTTAGAGGTGATCTAATTGTCTTTAAAAAAACACATTTAGACAAAAAAGTACAGTAAGAAAAAAAAAGAAGACGATTGCATTTAAAGCAATCATGGATGATAAGTGGGGATATTAACCTATTATTTGCTCTTTCTCACTTGCGTTTTGGGCCTAAAATGCGTGAATGTATTTCCAAAAATTAATGTAATATTCTTGCTTGTAGGGATTGTTCACAACGAGCCAAATATCCATGATCAACTCATAAAGGAGTCAAAACTTGAATAAAGACCAAGACTGGGCAAGAGTTGTGGAACCGCGACAGAAAAGTGCAGCCATGAAAGTGTCAATGCGGATGTAGTCATTAATTCGCGGACTGCAAAATGGAGAATTAGAGAGGTATTTTTTGGGCACAGACATAGACACGGACCACGTCAGAAAGTGGCAGCCGCGAAAGTACCACCACAGTCGCGATTGGAATTCCACGGAATGCAATTGCTAGGGTTCAAAGAGCTCACAAGTTATGCAAAAATTCTAAGAGAGGTCCGCATAAAAATTACGAGGATGCAGTGAAAATTATGCGGTCCGTGAAACAAGGTTCGATCCAATCCTATGTGAAGAAATGCAGACCGCAATCAAAATTACGCGGCCGCAAAAGCAAGAGTGCGGCCGCGGTCAGAATTACCGGTCGCAAAACCTCTGCGTGGGTATTTTTGTCTGGAAATTTCAGCTTAGTATAAATAGATTTTTTGACATTTTTAGGTTAAGTTTGTTTTTACTGAGCACGTGAGACGGCCGGAAATATCATTTTGGGTAATTTTTGTATTAGATTCAACTTTTAACATTAGCTTTTCATCTTTTAATCTAGTATTATGGATTTTATCTTTATTTCATCTTTGATTTATGCTATTTCCATGAGTAGCTAAACATATAGCTAGGATTGTGACCCAACCCTAGTATGGGTATTCGATGGGTATTGAATTTTGGGGCTTGAATGTGTATAGGTTAGTAGTATTTAGCCTAGTTCTTGCTAGAGCTACAAATACTGATTCATGCCTTTATGTAAGTACAAAAGGAGAGGCTGACCACCTCATGATAATATTCCAAACCCTCCCCCACCTCCAGTAAGGGCAGCACACCTGGTGTTGCCCAAAAAAGGCTATGTAGGTACAATAGTCCCGCCCCGAATTAGGGCGGGCAACTTTTAGATGACCAATGTCATGCTTACATTCTTGGAACAGAGGAGTTTCTTCATCAGAGCTCCACACCAAAATGCCTACAAGCATATCAAAGGTTTTATTGATGCATGCTGGGGGAGCAAGCAAACTCACGTTTCTGAGGACGCATTGAGATTAAGGATTTTCCCATTTTCTCTAAGGAGGAAGGCTTTGGATTGGCTTAAAAGGTTTCCCAATCATTCCATCACCACTTGGGATGAGTTGGCCGAGAAATTCATAGCAAAGTTCTTCTCATCGGGACATATGGTGACGTTAAGAGATGAGATCCTTGCTTTTAAACAAGAGCCACATGAACTGCTTCATGAGATTTGGGAAAGGTATCGGACAATGGTTAAAGAATGTCCGAACAATGACATGACCGAAGCCATGATCCAACATTCATTCTACCGTGGCATTAACACTACTAATATGTTAGTTAACCAACTCGTCGGGGGAAACTTCATGAACACGTCTTATGCTAAGGTGTGTGAAATACTTGATAAGATGGAGGATACATTTCGGCATGGCAAAGTCGAGCTAATGTGCCATAAGGTAATCCCAATGTCATTCACCTATACAAAGAGCTCCATAACCACAGCCAAATAATAGCCGAGTTAACTACTACAATGAATCAATTGGCCAAAGCTTAGTTGGAACAAGTTCAAGGTCCAAAACAAGTGAATTCCATGGAAGGGGTGAATATGATGGTCAACCATAGGCAATGGGGTCAACAAGTTCAAGGAAATCTGGATCAATTTGAGCAAAGTGGTAATGGTTACAATCAAGATGATGTGTATGATGACCAAAGTGAAGAGGTTCAATATGTGAACAATTACCAAGGTCAACGTGGCAATGCTCCGAATCAACAACAGTGGAGATCCCAAGAAAGTTGGGGAAATCAAAATCAACAAGGAAATTGGAATACTGGCAGCAACAATAGCCAAAGCAATTAGGGAACAACAACAATCAAAATTGGGGTAACCAAGTAAACCAAGGCAATTGGGGTGGCAAAAATAATAGTAATTGGAGAGACAATAACAACCAAGGGGGTTGGAATAACAATAATCAAGGGAATCAGGGGCCAGGCTTTAAAAGACCTCTGATGTATCAACAACCAAACAACCGCCTCCATATCCATCCCAAAGTCCTAGCTCTTCCAATAATGAGATGGGATAGATCAAGATAATGTTTGAGCAAATGATGAAGAAAAACGCTGACACCGGTGCCCAATTGGCCTCCCACAACACTTCTATCAACAACTTAGAAGTCCAACTTGGCCAAATTTCTCAAGATTTGAATACTCTCCCTAAGAGGGCACTACCAAGTGACACAGTAGTAAAATTGAAGGGTGTGAACAATACGGGCCATGCAATGGTGGTGACTACAAGAAGTGGTAGACGTGGAGTTACTAGTACCTCTAATCCAAGAAAGGTTGTGAGCGATGATGTGTTGGGGCAAGATGAAGATGAGCCAAGCAATGATATTCAAGTGAGTGATGAGAATGTGAATGAAGAAGTGAGAATAGACATTGATGACAACATGGAGGAGACACAAAATGATGTGAACCCATCCAGGGAGCACGTGATCTACTGGAAATAGTAGTGCCCAAAGCCAAGGATCCTTTGCCAAGGACTCCTCCACCATATCCTCAAAGGCTTGCAAAACAAAACAATGAGAACCAGTTCAAGAAATTTATTTATATGATGAAACGTTTGTCCATAAATGTGCCTTTGGTTGAAGCTCTAGAACAAATGCCAGGATATTCCAAGTTCATGAAGGACTTGGTAACAAAGAAGAGATCAATGAACTGTGAAACAATCAAAATGACAAAGCAAGTGAGTGCTATTGTGCATTCCATGGCTCCAAAGTTAGAGGACCCCGGTGCCTTTACAATCCCAAGCCGATTTCGCCAAAGCTTTGTGTGACTTGGGGGCAAGAATTAACTTGATGCCATACTCTGTGTTCAAGACATTGGGGATTGGGAATCAAGGCCCACATCCATGAGGTTGTAAAAGGCAGATAGGACAATGAAGAGGCCATTGGGGATAATTGATGATGTGCTAATTTGGGTCGACAAGGTCGTACTTCCCATAGATTTTGTGATACTTGACTGTGAGGTTGACTATGAGGTGTCGATCATAGTGGGGAGACCTTTCATAGCTACAGGGAATGAGTTAGTTGTTGTGGAGGTAGGGGAGCTTACCTTCCGAGTGGGTGACCAAAGTGATTGTTAAAGACACAAGTGTTGTGCTTAATGTGGAAGACCCGATGGAAGATGTGTTATTGAATCATGATGTGGATGAGAAGGAAGGCTTGGTAGAATATGTCAATACTTTGCAAGGAATGGGTTCATATACATATGAGCCCCGAAAACTTTCCTTGGATATTGAGAACCGGAAGACTCCACCAACAAAGCCCTCAACCGAGGAGCCTCCTGTATTAGAGTAGAAGCCTTTTCCTTCACACCTCAGTTATGAGTTCTTAGGCCCTTTTTCCACTTTACCTATTATTCTTTCCTCATGCTTAACTAAGGTGCATGTAGATGCCATCCTTGTAGTGCTGCAAAGGAGGAAGAGGGCAATAGTTGGGCAATGGTGGACATTCGAGGTATAAGCCCCACCTTTTGCATGCATAAAATCATATTGGAGGAAGATGCCAAACCCTCCGTGGAACATCAAAGAAGGTTGAATGAGTCCATGCAAGAGGTTGTCAATAAAGAAGTTATCAAGTGGTTGGATGCTGGGGTTGTCTACCCCATTTTCTGATAGTTCATGGACTTCACCAGTACAATGTGTCCCAAAGAAGGGGGCATGACTGTGATTACAAATGACAACAATGAGTTGATACCCACAAGAACTGTCACCGGTTGGAGGATATGCATGGATTATAGGAAGCTCAACAAAGTGACTCGGAAAGGCCATTTTTCGCTTCCATTCCTTGAATAAATGTTGGATAGGTTAGCTGGACGTGCTTTTTATTGTTTCTTAGATGGGTATTCCGGATACAACCAGATTCTTATTGCACCTGAATACCAAGAGAATACCACTTTCACTTGTCTATATGGCACATTTGCATTCTCAAGGATGCCATTTGGTCTATGTAATGTACCGACTACTTTTCAGCGGTGTATGATGGCTATATATACTGATATGCTGGAGGACTTCCTCAAAGTTTTCATGGATGATTTCTCTGTTGTGGGGGATTCTTTTTATGAGGGTTTGGTTAATCTTGATAAAGTCTTGGCACGTTGTAAAGAGACTAAGTTGGTGCATAATTGGGAGAAGTGTCACTTTATGGTTGAAGAGGGCATTACCCTTGGCAATAAGATCTCCAAGAATGGTATTGAAGTGGATAAAGCAAAAATTGAAGTGAAATCAAAACTCCCTCCTCCTACTTCCGTCAAAGGAGTGAAGAGATTTTTAGGGCATGCGGGATTTTACTGTCGGTTCATCAAGGATTTCTCAAAGGTGGTGAACCCCTTGTGAAAGTTGTTTGAAAAAGATGCAAAATTTATGGTCAATGATGACTGCATTAAAGCTTTTGAGCTACTCAAGTATAGGTTGACTACCACTCCCATCATTACTGCACCAAATTGGATCTACCATTTGAGCTCATGTGTGATGCTAGTGATGTGGCGGTAGAAGCGGTATTGGGGAAACACATCAACAAGATATTACATCCGGTCTACTATGCTAGTAATACCATGAACGAAGCCTAAGTCAACTATACGGTTACTGAGAAAGAACTCTTAGCCATTTTCTTTGCTATGGAAAAGTTCCGCCCATACCTCATGGGTACCAAAGTGATTGCTCACACCGATCACGCGGCTTCTCTACTTGATGAGTAAGAAGAACTCAAAGGCTAGATTGATGAGGTAGGTACTTCTTCTACAAGAGTTTGATCTCGAAATCATAGACCGAAAAGGGAGTGAGAATCAAGTGGCGGACCACTTATCCCATTTGGAAGAGGAGGGGAGGCCACATGATGGCCTTGAGATCAATAATTTGTTTTCGGATGAACTACTCCTTTCCAGACCGGGATGTCTTGGTTTGTCGATGTGGCTAACTATCTTTTGAGTGGAATTGTCCCGAATGAGTTCTCTTCAAACCAAAGGAAGAAGCTCAAACGGGACTGCTTGGATTATTATTGGGATGAGCCATATCTTTTCAAAATTTGCACTTATGGTGTTATCTAGAGATGTGTTCCTGAAGAAGAGCAATTGGGTATTCTTAAGGCTTGTCATTCCTCACCTTCTGGTGGTCACCATGGTAGGGCAAGAACTGCTACAAAAGTCCTAAGTTGTGGATTCTATTGGCCTACCTTGTACAAAAATGCTAGCGAGCTTGTTAAGCGGTGTGATGAGTGCCAAAGAGCTGGTGGGATTTCCAAGAAGAATGAGATGCCTCTCACCACCATCCTTGAGATTAATATTTTTGATGTATGAGGCATCGACTTTATGGGTCCATTTGTGAGTTCATGTGGGAATACCTATATTCTTGTTGTTGTGGATTATGTCTCCAAATGGGTTGAAGTTGTGTCTATGCACAACAATGGAGCACCGAGTGTGGTGGCTTTCTTGAAGAAAAACATTTTCACAAGGTTCGGCACCCCAAGGGCCATTATCAGTGATGATGGTTCTCATTTTTGTAACAATGCCTTTGACACTTTACTCTCCAAGTATGGTGCAACTCCCTATCACCCCTAGGCAAGTGGACAGGTTGAGGTCTCCAACAGGGATATCAAGAGTATTCTTTCCAAGACTGTCAATGCAAACCAGACTGATTGGTCAAGGAAACTTGACGATGCTTTATAGGCCTATATAACAACTTACAAGAATCCAATTGGTATGTCTCCGTATTGGTTGGTATTTGGGAAAGAATGTCACCTCTCGGTGGAATTAGAGCATAAGGCCATGTGAGCGTAAGAAGTTGAGCCTAGAGTGAGATGTAGCTGTAAATCTTCGAGTGGAGCAATTGAATGAACTTGATGAGTTCCGATTCCATGCTTACTACAGTTCGTCCATGTATAAGGACAAGACGAAGTACCTACATGATAAGTATATTCAGAATAAAAAATTCAAAGAAGGTGACCTTGTTCTCTTATTCAACTCTCGGTTATGGATGTTTCCGAAAAAGCTAAAGTCAAAACGGAGCGGTCCCTTTGAAGTGGCGCATGTGACTCCTTTTGGTTCTCTAGATTTGAAAAACAAGAATGGTGAGATCTTTAGAGTCAATGGAAACCGAGTGAAGCACTCCTTGGTAAGGTTGATGATGGCCACATTGTGGCATTGATTCATTTCAAGTGAATAATGGTAACATGTGTCATGCCGCGATGTTAAATCAGGCGCTTCTTGGGAGGCAACCCATGCATTTTTCTTTCTTTTGATTTTCTTCTTAGATTAGGCATTGTTTTGGACTAACTGGTTGTGAAGTGTATGTAGCAATTGGTTTTGCAGTGCAGCAAACTTACAAAAGGAAAAATTTGGCTAAGTGTTGGAAGTTCGCAGACCGCGCCCAAAATTTTGCGGTCCGCGTGAGCATTTCGCGGCCGCACATTTTTGTCCACGAAAGAATAATTGAAAAAGAGCAAAATGTCAACTATCTCAAGTTGGACTGTCAAATATCTTTCAGAGTTCGCATCCGCATCCATATTTTGGTTGTCCGCGGTGAATTTCACGGCCGCATTCAATATTTCGCGTAACACGATCAGATGCTTGAAGTTTTTCTTCATCAGGTAACAAAACACGGACTGCGACAGAATTTTGCGGCCGCGTTAAGGTACGAAAGTGGGTCCCACTTATGCTGAGTATAAATAGGGGTCCTAAAGCCCTTTACACATTTCGAACCCTAAAATTTCACCGAACAAAAATGTAGTGTTCATCTTCTCTGGCTCTTAATCTCATCTCTTTCAAATCAAGAGTTGTTTTCCTACTAAAAATTCACAACTGGTATGTTCAAATCCTTGAATTAATTTTATCTGTTTCTTTTCTTTTCTTTTTGTTTTAATTTTTTTCTTTTCAGTTTTTAGTTAGAGTGAAATACATCCCTTAATCTAAAATTACAGCTTAACAATATGTGGGTAATGTTTACATGCCTAATGGGGGATAGGATTAGTAACCTTGATTACTAATTGAATGGATTTTATGCACTTAGTGAAAACCCTAGATTAATGTGTTCATCAGTGCCAGTTGCATTCGAATTTCGTGGTTGCGGTTAATTTTTCACGGTCCGCGGTAGGGTATGCGGCCGCATTTCGTTTTTGTGCTCCTCGATACCCTACCTTTTCATTACCAAGTATTGATATATGTTTGCAGCTGCAGTCAGTTTTATGCGATCCGCAGTTGGTTCTTCGTGGCTGCGTCCACTTTTATGCGGTTCGCGGTTGATCATTTGAGGTCGTGTTTACTTTCTCGCGGTCCGTGTTTGTCCAAGATCAGAGAGTCAGTAGTCTGAATATGACCTCTTTGCGGCTGTGTTCGCTTTTTCGTGGTCCGCGGTGGGCATTTCATGGCCGCGTTCACTTTTTCGCGATCTGCGGTGCCTTGTTCTTAGAAGCAGCATCTGCATTTCATCTGCACTATTTTAACATATGCTTGAAGCTTTATTTTGACTGTATTTCATTGCTTGTTTTCTGTAGACAATGGTCTATTCTAGAGGTAGCGGTGATACACCTAAAGGGAGGGTAGAACCCTCCCGAGGAAGGGGTAAAGGAAAGACCAAGATACCCCTAGCAGTGCAAAAGTCTATTGGGAAGTGAAGAGCCTCCATCAAAGCTACAGATAGAGCATCGAACCATTCAGACATCAGCGAGTATGTCCTTTCCCGGGAAGCTTCGGAAGGAGACTTTGTATCAACTCATGTCCTCACATAGTTCTAGGGGAAATTCCATCTAGTTGATGAACCTACCTATTCATCTAAGTCATCTGATGGCTCAGAGAAAGGTAGTGAGGATTCATAACCATCTTCCCCACCTGCTACAACTTTGGCCTTACCATCTTCCCTTATTACTATTGATGATTATGAGTCCCTGATAACGGGAGAGGGGGTGACACCAATATTGGGGGGTTGGCCAGATCCAAAAAATTCGAGGTGTGGGCTGATAGATTTGTGAGCAAATTAGCTTATCAGAAGTTCTGTGAATGGTGGCCCCAAAGGTCACTCTCCCTTGAGAGACAGTTCATAGAGAGAGACCTCCTTCCCCACAATCCAAATGTCAAGAGGCAGTTTGAGGAGAGAATAGGGTGGAATTTCTTCACCAGCAAAGTTATGGATGCTAATGAATACCTTGTCAAAGAGTTCTATGCAAACGTTTCCCACATCAAAAAGGGCATCACTGTGACAAAGGTCCGATGTTGAATGAATATGTCGGTTTCTAGGATGTAGAAGTCATGCAATACTTGGAGAAGTTGGCACTTGATTAAGCAGCCCATCCATGGTTGGCAGAGATATTAGCCCCATGGATGACACCGGCATAGCTCACAGTTGGAGTCCCAATAACCAGTGACACCCTTAGCTTTGAAGCCAAAGGGTGTTCTACATTTGTATGCATCCAGCTAGACCCATGTCAGCATGATAATGTCCTCCACTCACCCGGTGTGTCTTGATAGCCTCCATCATGGAGGGTATCCTATCAATGTAGGGAACCTCATGTACTATCACATCACAAAGGCAGTTGGAAAGGAAAAAGATCCTACCCCTACCCCTACCCCCCCACCATATATTTCGAGGACCAAGGAGTTGAGACGAAGCTCTATGACACAAAGACAAAGTGAAAAAAGCCTTTCTCCTAGTATATCACCAAAGGACCAGACAACCCTAAAGCAAAAGGTAAAGCTGCTATCTTTACTGGCCAGTCTGAAGAGCCAAGGGTAGTAGCCGTCGGGTCAGAGCCTTCCACAGCAGGGGGATCTTCAGCTGCCATACCTCTTCGTTCATCCGGGCCATCCATCACTATGCCATTGTATGTGCCCTCTTATTCCACTTACCCTCAGACTCCACTGCGGGTTTCTCAGACATTGTCCAGTATCAACAACTGGATATAGGCAGCTACATCAAAGTTGTCTATCTTATCCAGCGCAGTAGTAGCACAGTTAGCCCTGGCACAGCCTCAAGTAGCTCCATCAGTGGAGGAATCGCTGAAGGAGCTTTTGGACAATCAGAAGAAGCTCCTAGATAACCAGAAGATGATCCTGAACACTTTGGAAACATATGGAAAGGCCATCAAGGATCCGGGCAAGCAAGTGGCAAAGATGAAGAAGACTCGGGTTTCAAAAGAGTTAGTGGAGTATATGAAGAAGGAGGTAGAGAGGTTTACTTCAACTGGAGACATCCCACTGGACTTGATCTTGGAGGATCAAGTCACGGCAGCATAAACAGTAGAGTATGAGGCACCATCAGTTGGCCAGTCTGAAGAGCCCGCTACCACTACACATATTGCTGCAGAAATGATCCAGATGCTCCGTAACCCTATGGTCCCCAAGTCAGATTTGGAGATCCAGTTATAGGACCCAGAGGGAGCTGGTGATCATATGCAGTCCGAGGACCCCACTCATGTGCCGGACCCGATGTAGACCACATAGGGAGTTTTCTTTACTCTCTAACCCTTTCCCTAATCTTATTTTGATATTAGCATTAAGGACAATGCTATCTTTTATTTGGGGGGTGGTCTATTTTGATTTGGTGATAATTGGATAAAATTGGTATGTAATAACTATGAGACTATTTTTCTTTATCTTCACTTCTCTTTATTTTACTTTTGGTATGTATATATTCGTTACTTTCACATTTGGTATGTATATATTTTTACCATTTGATGTATATATTCTTATTTATGTAAATATTCACTTTACTACAATTTTGTATATATTCAGTTGATTTTCGTAATTTACTTCATAGTTTCTTATTTCCTTTAGTAATTTATTGTTAAGTTGTTAGCTTCTTTTTACATTTTATGTGGACAATAAGCCTTTAGTTTTCTTAATGCCACTGTTCTTTGCAAAGGTGGATGTTGTGTGAACCGGGTGGCTCTTCCTGACGATGGATGGTGTGACAACCTTCTTAAGGGATTGAGTCTGTTTTCTTTATGTTTTTTTGTAAATAGTAGTAATGAATAAATGTGCCTCAGGCGGGCTTCACTTGGGCCTAACACATTTACCTTCGACCTTATGGTTAGAAACAAGTTGATTGGCAAAGAATAGTTCTAGTTGTGATCTTTAGACTCTTGTGTTGACTGAGCAATTATCGAGTGGCTTCTTGGAGCCATTTGTGATGCTTAATCTTAGCTAGGGTTGTTGTTGGCCCTCGAATCTGTTCTCTTTAACAATCCAATAGCTTGTAATATGAGGTATTGAATTGCAAGTCCAAGTTCCATGCCAACAAGTCTAGAACTTGCCCAGAATGTTTGTCTAGGAGAAATTCTAAGTGTAGCTCGACTTGAGAAATGATTATAGGCTCTCCTTGATCAAATGTCAAACTTGAAAGCTTCCGTATCCTACCAAAATAATATGCCTAGTCAACCCCTTTGAGCCGAAGCCCTTTTTCGTTCAATAACCACGATACAAGCCTTTATCCGTTCTATAATGATCCTCTCTTGGTACCCGATCTTTCCTTGGCATTCACAATTGGAAAAAGCATAAGTTTGGGGGAGAGAAGAGGAATGTGAAAGTGATAAAAGGTACAAAATGAAGAAAAGGGAAGGCAAAAGAAAAGAAAGAAAGCCAAAAAGAAGTATGTCAAAAAAAGGGAATAAGATAGAAAAGTGAATGGATTCAAACAAAGCAATGATGAAAGGCATGGAATGATTAGTAAAGGAGAAAAATGATCGTCATGAGCAAGAAAGAGTGATAGTGTGTCTCTATAGTTCCCCTAA